>NW_026516583.1:0-19752 GCF_025602895.1 Polychytrium aggregatum
CGTCCGAGTTGGCCAGATCGGTGTTGGCTGCGGTGACAGCCAGGATGATGGCGTTGTTCTTGACAATATACTTCATGATCAGCTCGGATCTGCTGCTCAATGTCCGGAGGCTGTCGCCAACAGGGACCCGGGTCAGACCAGGACAATATACTTCATGATCATGCTGCGGATCTGCTGCTCAATGTCCGGAGGCTGATCGCCAACAGGGACCCGGGTCAGACCAGGCAGGTCGACGAGGGTGAGGGTGAGCACGTTGGGAGAGTAGATGCGAAGGTTGATCGGATCGTCGGAAACTCTCTGGGAGCTGCCGATAGTGGCAGCAGTGACACGCTCAATCTCGGCTCTGATGCGATCGAATTCATAGAATCGTTCTCCAGGAAGATGGAGGAACTCGCCCCACTCGTTGTCAGAGTCAGGGACGACAGGGATGTTGATCAACTGAAGAACCAGAGGGCGGCGAGTGACAATGCCGGAGCCTGCGGTGATGGAGTGGAGAGTCAACAAACTGGGGCATCGATCATCCAGATGGCTGGGGGCGGGGGAGTGCAGGTAACTGGAGGCATCGACCCCCAGACCTGGGCAGTCGACGCAGGACAAGTTGCTGGCCGTCGAGACACACCTCTGGGCAAAAAGTCCTTGCCGACAATGTTCTCGAGGACGGAGCTCTTTCCACTGCTCTGGCTGCCAATGACCACGATCTAAAAATGAGCCCCATGAAGCAAGGAGAAGGGTCAGCATGCGCAGAACCAGGCGACAGCTCAGTACCAGTGACGTCAGTCATGCTGAGGTGCCCGGCGTGCTGATGCTCCGCTCTGGTGGCTGCGAGACAACACAGCAACACCGAGGGCTGGCTGAGGGTCTCGAACGATGATGGGGCCATCAACTAACCTGGGGAAGATCAATGGGGCTCGGCACCCGGAGAGTAGTGAACGTATCCTGCAGTCTGTTAACTGTGTCAACGGAAGAGTGCCGTCGTTAGAAGCCAGGCGGAGGGCAGGCGGGCCAGAATCCGCCGCCGACTCAAGGGCAGCAAACGGGACGAAACGGCATGCTCGGAAGGGAAAGACAACCAGTGGTGGCTGGCCATAGGAAGCCATAGCCAAAGGAGAATGGTGGCGAGAGCCGTCCTTGGAGATGGAGCAACAGTTACGGCTGCATGCAGCACGCACTTACCCTTCTCAATCAAGCTGTTCATGGCGTCTCGGTACTGTCGGAGAAGGTAGAGCTCGGTCGATGCAATCGGGTGTGGTTATGCCTCTCTCTCGTCCTGGACGGGCCGCTTTTATAGCCGCTGGGAATGCCCGGGCACGCCCCCAGAAAGCCGCTTGTTGCATTTCACATCCAAAACGGGCTGGTGGCGTTGGTATCTCGATTGAAACGGAAGGACGCCCTTATTGGGGCGGTCAAAACGGGTATAGCGGGCTTGCCCTTGTGTTTATGTTGAATATATATATATTGGCAAGCCCGGTATCGTGGAGTTGCGGCGAGATACCCACCTGGCCGACGCCGCGCTGGACGGATGACAGCAACAAGCATGCGGCTGCCCCTTCACTGCCGCATGATCCGTTCGTCCTCTATTTGGATACCCGTCAGCCCCACAAGGCAAAGCTGCCGCTGTGAAGAACGGACGTCAAGGCAGCGACAGCGTCATCGAGGGTGGTCAAGACCTCAGACGGGCTTGGCAGAGGACAGCCGGCGATGGTGGGAGGTGCGGCAAGAACAGCCAGAGGCAGCGACAAGAACGCCCAAAGATACCCGCTTGTCACAGAAACAAAGATGCCCCCACGGCCGATCCGACCTGCACCCAAGCGGGCTCGCAATTTTGGGGCGTGTCCCGAGAGGATGCGTATTCGTCGCCCTGCGCAAGTCCACCAAGGGGGGATGCCTGCATGCGATACCGGGCCGTCAAATGACCAACTATCGGCGGGTTGGTGGTTGAGCCCGTGAACTCGATAAAAATCGCTGGCCACCGCCTGTCAGGGAATGGGACATGTGATGGACAAAACATACCCCCAACAGCAAGCAAAAACTCTCAGACCTGGAAGATGACGATAACAATAACAACAATCATCATTGCTGCGCCAGCCGAAACTTGAAAACCATAGATGCCCGCAACCGAAACCGTGCCGCGGCTGATCTCGTCCAAGATGTCTATTCGTGGCTCGATTTCGAACAAACATCCACGGAGATATCCAGGTCCAACAACGGATCTGCAACGAACTCCCTGACAAACGGCCACCCAAACCAAAACGAATCAATCGCCTGGACCGACAACCGCTCGAGATCAGTGGCGACAGGTGAGGAACCAAGTTCCAACAATCACGGAACGTCGGGACACACCCATGTCCGTTCCGACAGCGCCGTATGAGATGTTTGGGCCCAATAGGTCATATGCAATGGCGATCACCTCGGCAGCCTCCGAGTGAGGACCACCGGTCACAGAGCAGCGATGCAGAAATCGAGGGTGTTGTGCTTGGCCATGAATGCGATGAGTGGGTGGGTGTATTCAGGTCACAGAAAAAACCCTTTCATGGCTCAAAACGGGATGTCCCATTTCATTTTGGAAACGCTGTAAGGGCGAGAGGGGGGGGGCGCAATGGGACTTGATCTGGCTCCGAGCGGCTCACCCAAAACCATGGGGGATGCGAACGATGGACACGATCAGGCAGTGAGATGGGCTCAAGAAATCAATTGTACGGCAAATGATATTGAACGGCTGCTGGGAGGACATGACAGACAAGGTCGCCGTCGCCACATGAGGCGACGGTGCCATGGCGAGCGATTCGAGAGAGCGACCAGAGAGCGACCAGAGAGCGACTGGAGTGGGGACGAGTCAGAGAAAATCAAAAACCGAAACACGGCCTGGGCGACGGACGCCAGGCGGCACCCTTCATCGAGTGGGTGGTATCATCGGAGCCGGAATTGGGACGGGTGGTTGGAATGGAGATGGGATGGTGATGGGATGGTGGTGGGTCATTGGTGTGGGCCATGGGTGTGGGCCATGGGTGTGGGTTGGCAATCGGCCAGTTGGCTGGATTGTCTAGCACACTTGGATCTCGACTTTTGGGCCAGACTGGGTGGCAGGGGTGGTCGACACAACGGTGTTGGGAAGAACCAGGACAGGGCACTCGGCCCGGTGGACGACATGGCTGACGATGCTGCCTGTGAGGCCAAACGGGCGGAAGTGTAAGCGAATGCAGTAGATGCAGTGGATGCAGTGGACGCAGTGGATGCAGTGGATGCAGTGGACGCAGTGGATGCAGTGGATGCAGTGGATGCAGTGGATGCAGTGGACGCAGTGGATGCAGTGGATGGCCCGATGTCGATGACAGTCCGTGCCGATTGTGGTCTGCGCTTTCGCCGACACTCACCAAGAGACGGGCGGATTCCCTTCTTGTGGCTTCCCATCAGGATCAGACGGGGACGGCGTTCTTGCATCTCCATGGTGATGATGCCTCTGGCTTCGCCATAGACAACCGAGACACCGACCTTGTTGCTGGCGCCGTGAGCCTTGACGATCTCTCTGACGAGAGCCTCGAAGGTGCGGGCGGTCTGGAGTGGATCAGAGGCAAGGGCAGAGCATGAGCAGGCAGAGCATGAGCAGGCAGAGCATGAGCAGGCAGAGCATGAGCAGGCAGAGCATGAGCAGGCAGAGCATGAGCAAGTGCGGAGAGTGTGGGGTGAGCGATGCTTTCGACAAGCACAGCACTGCGACATGGCGAATGATGGATTCAAAGCCCGTGCCATCGACAGGACGCTTGCACAGAGACGCTTGCTCAGGGACACTTGCCTCTTCAAGCTGGAGACGCTCGTATTGTTCGTCAAGAGTGGCCTCTGGAGTCACAGACATGAGGGAGCGGAGGCAGTCGGTCAGATGGATGTCGACCGCGATGGCCATCCCGCACTCGGTGTGATTGCAAGACTCGCCACTACCACTACCACTACCACTACTACCACTACCACTGTGATTGCTCTGTCGCTCACCAAGGTTGTGCTGGAGGACGTTCAACACCACCACCTCGTCGGCGGGGGTAATGAGCTTCTCAAAGGCATAGTTGAGGATCGATCTGGTCTGGTCCGAGACCGAGTCGACGGGGATCAGGACGACGTT
Organism: Polychytrium aggregatum; assembly: GCF_025602895.1. Classification (NCBI taxonomy): domain Eukaryota; kingdom Fungi; phylum Chytridiomycota; class Chytridiomycetes; order Polychytriales; genus Polychytrium; species Polychytrium aggregatum. The sequence goes on from NW_026516583.1 coordinate 4,112, forward strand.
CTTTGTTTCGGCGAGCATTGTGTATGGCGGGGGGCTGTTGGCGGTTTGCGAGTGCGCTTGCGATTGTGGGTGCAGTTGTGGTTGCGATTGCGATTGCAGTTGCGATGGTGTTGTCGCTGGAAGGTGATGCTGTGATGCTGTGATGCTGTGATGCTGTGATGCTGTGATCTGAAGATCTGAGGATCTGGGTGGCAGGCCAGGCCCTCGACCGCAGAGCGCTTTTATATCCGAAGGCGGGCCAGACCAGCAGTGGCATGACCCCGGCTGGCGGCTGCGAGCGAGCCACCTGTTCGGCGGCTCGCCTCCCAACATGAGTCACCATGAGCACCTGGGATGTCTTGTGGTCGTCCCGCCGTCATTTCCGGCCCTCGGAACGAACAGCCGAGCAAGTTCGGGGAGGGGAGGCGGTTCCATATCTTGCTGCCCATTGGTGCACCGCAAAACAAGCGTCCGAACCACTTTGCAGCGTGTCGGCGGGGTCCGTCCAAGACCGGGATGACTCACAGTCGCTCACCAAACAACTTCCGAATCGCTTCTGGACGGATCTGTCGTGGCGCTGGCTGGCTCATCCTGCCTCGGCGGTGATCGTGAGGCCGGAAACTGTCCCCCGTCTGCCGCCTCACCCGGCAGCGCCTGACCAACCACAGGTTTGAACGCGGCGGTCAAGGTCGTCCTCGTGGGTGATGACGCATCGGATGATGACGATTTGCCGTTCGGACACTGGCCAGGCCCGCCCGCAAGCTGCATCCTCTTCGCCTTGGGCATGTGTCTTCTCGACGCTCTCCTAGCACCATGTTCCCCCGAACCAAAGCCATCGGCTCACACATGCCATCATTTGTCCAGGCGACGAGATCTTGCAGATGAGCTTGCTTATTTCTTCCACAGGCAGATGTAGATAATGTCCGCTCGGTGAGATAAATGCGGCTTCCGTCGACAATGGAGCCTCATCGCTCCCGCCGCCAGACTCACAGCCCGTCAAGCCATCGGCCGCTCGATGAGCGGGTGCCCGATGACTTTTGGTCCTTGACCGTAGTCGCTTGACGCACCGTGACGGTCTTGGGACTGCGTTGACATTCCCACGTGAAATCGGTGGCGAGGTTGTTGGACACACCACATGAGCATGAGTGTATTCGGGATTCAGAGAGAGAGAGAAAAAAAACGAACGGAGGCATCCGAGAATGAAGCGGGGAGCCGCCCCTCCCCATTCGACTGCTGCGAGCGCTGCATGGTTAAGCCTTTGCTGTTGTCACGCCGTCGTCAACCTGCCCTGGTGAGCTCCAACTGGCTGTCGGTCAGCATTGCCTGAGCGGTGGACTTTTTAATCTCCAGAACCCGCCTTTGCTCTTTCAGGCGATCGATCAAGAGCAGCAGCGACGTTTCATCGAGATCGCGACCACCGACAGCAACCTTTTCGGACTCGAGCAGCGCTTCGTTGTCGGCCTTGATTGCAGCCAGATGCTTCCGCTTGAACTCGGCGAGATCAGCCAGTTCGGCTTTGACGATCTTGAGCTCTGCAATCCGCTTCTCGGTTTCGTCGCGGAGGGCCCTGGACTGGGTCATCTCTCGGTCGAGCTCTTGGATCGACGCCTCGAGTCCAGCAATGTCTTTGTTTTCAAACGAAGCAACGTCGCGTGTCGATGCTGTTGCAGTGGGAGAGAGAGTATGGCGAGTGTGGGGCCTTTAGTTGAGCTACGAGTGCTGTCCTGAGCGTGACACTCTTCTCAAGTGTACTCTGGCTACTGGCTCGACAAACTGAGTCCAACAGCCAAATGCACATAGGTGGTTCCACCTCCTGCTCCACACCCAAAGCCCACCCAGAGGCGGCCTCCAATGGCTGCTCCAGCCAACCAAGACAAGACACAGCGCCAAAGGAACAGCGACCCCTGAAGCATGGGACAGCCAGCTCTTGAATTCCAGTGGGACTTACTTGATGGTCGCACATACATTCGATCAGACGGCTTCGAGTCCTGATGTTGGCGAATACCGAATCAGCGTCTGTACCTCATACGCACTCCGTTCGCTGAGATACGGACAGTGTCGAGCGTCGGCTTCGCCAGTCGAGCTCGGCCGAGCCGGATTACAGACCTCTTTCAAAAAAGACTCCTTCATGCTGAGAGTTAGGCCTGTGGGGAAGGGCTTGCCCCTTCGTTTCGAATTGAGAACATGGAGAAACACCACAAACTGCTCCTTGTTGATGGCCTGGTTTCCGCGGATATTGACCAGATTCCTATGCAATCAATTCCACATGAGACAAGCGAGTGAGCTTCTGCGGCCCGATGCATGGCATCGCCGCTCCAGAGCAGACACCTGGAAGACGAAAGAGATGGATGGAGGGTGCGCTTGCGGACAACTGACTGGGCAATGCTTCTCAGGATATGTGGCTCCGGGCCACCATTCCGATTCGCTTGATGCCTGAGCTGACAACGCGCACACCATGGCAGTACCGACAGAGATTTCGTACCATATATACTGGAAATCCTCGAGGCTGATCCGAGAGGTGTTGTAGATGTTCTCCATCTGCTGCACTGGAGCGAGTCCGACAGTCCATTAGCTCGAGAGGATAAGCGTTGGCCTTCGGAACGCTGGGAAAGCTAGCCGTTGTGACAGCATCGAAACGATCTTCGATACTTGGCATCCACTGCGGTATGATGCACCCGTAGCTCCGGCGATGCAGCAGCCCAGAGGGACGTCGCGACCCAGGGTGTTGCGACAGCAAGACGGGCTCTCGGGAATGCACGGCGGAAGGAGCATCTCCCGAGAGCGAGACATGGAAGGACAGGATTCGAGTTGTCGCTTACGTGTAATCTCAACATCGTCCGAGTTGTTCCGGGTGAATTGAGTCTCTGTGTCGGGGGAGGGGAAAGCAAGCAGAATGCAGAGCAGCACACGGCCGCTGGGATATCAGCTGGAGATCAAGGGAGACGGCGCTTCAAGATAGGGGCGATGAGGGCGCGATACCGGGCGAGTGCCCCTGCTGGATGCTCCGTCAGCGGTGAGGACATCCGAGCGCCTGCCAGCAGCCGGCGACGGCGGGAATATGCAAGGGGCATGTGCCCCCACTCACCGTAGTTGAAGCGGTCGGCCGGACTGATGTACCAGTCGTAAGCGTCGGGATTCTGCATCGTTTGGTGAGGCGGGTCAGGGTATCTCTGGTGTGGATGCACAGGTGGAGTTGAACCGGTGTGTTCTCGCTGGCGACGGCAGACTATGGCTCTCCTGCTTGTGCTTGGCGGTGGTGGATGCGGGTGTGGATGCGGGTGTGGGTGCGGGTGCGGGTGCGGGTGCATTCGAAGACGGACGCAGTGGCCAGGGGGTGGCCGGCCGCCGATCGGTGTGTGTGTGTGTGGAGCTGGATCCGGCTGGATCCGGCGCGACTGGCTGGCTGGATCCTGCCACGCACCGCGCAGCCGGTGATACAGCGCCTGTGGCGACGCGACTAGTGACACATATTGTGCTCTCTGTGCCGCTGTGGCGGAGGCGGCGCGAGTTCCCAGAGGCAAGGGGGCGACTGCGCGCACAGAGGCAAGGGCGGAACACTGGGGTGCTGGCAGCAAGCACAACGCCGCGCAGTTGCTGTTGACAGAGACTGCGCGGCTGTACAGCCCTCCTTGTCTGTTCCGCGGCGCGCACCATGCCCTGGATGCAACCATCGGCCGTCTCTTGCTTCTTGTCGCCTTCAGAGCCGTCCTTTTCTTTCCCCCCCCCCAGCGCCTGGCCCTCCTTCGTCCTTCGTCTCTCCTCCCGACCTCCGGCTCCCCAATGCCCCTCAACATCTCCAAGCTGACCCAGGACATCCTCGGCCTCGCCGTCCTGGGCCTCTTCCTGGTAAGCCCGCTGTGTCTCCCAAGTGTCTCCCGGCGCCGTTGCTCTGCTGCCACTTCCCAAAGGCATTCTCGCCTCGTCGTCAGGCCCTTCGTCTCTACCACCCGGCGTCTCTCCCAGTCCCTGCCTGCACCACGGTCACCATAGCTACTACCTTTGCTCGGCCCAGCTGGGTGGTCCTGTTGGGTGGTCCTGTTGGGTGGCCCAGTCTCCGTCTCCGTCTCCGTCTCCGTCTGCTGACTCCTCTGATTGCGCACTCGTCGGCCGGCAATCCCGCAGCTCGGATGGCTGCTGTTCTTCATCGGCACCTGCGTCCAGCAGATTGTCCTCGGTCCCGGCAACGGTATCTTCTGGTTCCAGGTTCTCTACCATCTCGGACTTGCCCTGGGTCTCACCTTCCTCAACATCACTGATGGCATCAAGTCCCATCGTCTCGCTGTAAGTTGGCTTATGCTTCTGCAGCCAAATTCCCAGTCCGGTCGTCCTCGATATGTTCTGTGGCAAACACTCCACAGGCACACACACCTCTCGAAAAGCCGCTGCTCGCCTCCTAATTCATCGCTCCATTCGTCTTGCCAACCTGCTATCGCCTTTGGCTGCATCAGCTCATGGCTCTGCTCACCATCGGAACCGTCCTGATCATCAACAGCCTGACGGTGCTGCTCTACGTGGAACGGGGAGCCACCGCTGCGGCTGGCTCGTTCTTCATGTCGTTTGTGTACTTTTTCTGGATCATCCGTTTCGGTTCCGAAGAAGATTCTCCCGTCAACAAGATTGAGCTGCCGATCCCCGCTCGCGGCAACAACCTCACCGCCGAGGCTCCCCAGGCCCCCGCCAACGCTGCCCGTACTGGCTTCAAGCCCCAGATTCAAATTCCCAAGTTCAGCCTCCCTGTCTTTGGCAAGAAGGGCAACGCCCAGGCCGAGCAAACCACTCGCGATATCCAGCCTCAGGGCTACGCTCCTCAGCCCCATGTCCCCGCTCAGCAGCCTCAGCAGCCCCAGCCGTACCAGGCTGCCCAGCCCATTCAGGTTGTGACCACCAGCGAGCCTCATGCTCCTTCCGCTGCCCAAACCTCGGCACCCGTCCCTGGTGCCGCCGAGCCTGCTCAGAAGGCCGTTGCCATGTACCCTTGTAAGTGCTACGCTTCACATATGTGAATTGGCCGTGCTTTTGTGCGCTGCGTGGATCGAGGCTACTTGCGGGTCGTTGGCTGCGCTTCGCGTTGTTGATATCCGTAATACTGACTGGTTGTTCTACTCTCTGATGTATCCATCGCGTCGTCGCCCCCCTCCCTATCTCGATGCTGTACCCAGATACCGCCAACGCCAGCGATCCCACCGAGCTTTCGTTCGAGAAGAACGAGATTCTCGAGATCATCAACACTAACGGCAAGTGGTGGAGGGCCCGCCGAGTCGATGCTGTTGGCAAGGTCATTGAGGGCATCATTCCGTCCAACTGTGAGTATCTGCTGTCCGATTCTTTTGTCCGATTCTGCTGCCATCGGTTCGAGCAATTGTCCAGGTTCAGCTCGACTCGACACGACCCTGCAGATCCATGTCAAGACCCCCGGCTGGCTGGTTTGGAGGGGCCCGATACACGGACACTAACGCATACCCCTTCTTTCTGCCGTATTCATCGGATTTCCAGACGTCCGCCTTCTCTAAGTCCCACCCACCCTCGGTGCCTCACGCAAAGCTGGAGGTTACTTTTTTTTTTTCTTTGTTTCTATGCGAAGGTCCATTGAGGGCGTTTCCATTAATTCCCACTTGCTGTCCTTGCCTTTCTGTCAATTCCACTCGTGGCTCTCCTTTGTCTTTCTGTCGTTTTCGCACTCGCGCTCTCCCTACTTTGAACCTACGGCCCGGCTCTGCGAGTCTGGTGTTCTTTGGGCGGTAGGTGCCGAGCCATGGCCGCTGTGAACCCCATCGCTGAAAAAAATCCTCCCCCCACCCCGCTAGATCAAGATCTTTGCCTTTATGGCCTGTCTAACTTTCAACAAGACGCCCTGGATATTGACGCTGGCGGTGTTTCTTTTTTCTTCTCATTTTGTTACTCTGGTCTTTGAATACACAAATGCGTCACAACAGCGATTGCACATATTGGTACGATGGATCGGCCCAACACACCGCAGAAATCCCATGCGACGGCCCTCGGATTCCGGTGATGGCCGATTGTGTTGTGCATTCATGATGCAGACACAGCGCTGATGGCTCTCGCAGCGAGGCTTCATTTCATTCCACATAAAAACGGATTCATATTCGCTGATGAGCCGTTCCAGCGCCGCTCACCGGCAAGGCAGTATTTTCCGGCGAATGCTCCAAGGGCAGTCCAAGGGCAGTCCAAGAGCGGCTGGTGGCAGAGGCATCACACCAACTCGAGAATGGCCCCAGCTAGATTCGATATTCGAGGGTTGGCCGACTGAACTGCGGAGGTCAGGTATGCCTTGATTCCGCTTGTCAGTATATCTGGGTTTGCATTTGGATAGAGTGCGGTGTATCGTTAGACGCCATATGGGTTGCATAGGCACCCATCGGCCATTCAAGTCAGTCGTTTGGCTTAGTTTGCAAAATCCCTGGGACCAGAGGAAAACATCGCTGCACCCGGCCTGCGATCAGCGCGGGGAGCGAGCGGGCGCTTACATGGTTTGGTTGATGGGTTGATGAGAAGATAGAGGGTCGTCATTGCAGTAAGGACAATATCTGGGGAACCCGAGGACAACGTTGAAGCGATCAAAGGGATTCCGTCGCCGGTGGCGATCAAATGCTGTGCTTCGGGATCTGGCCAACGAGGATAACATCAGATCAGCGTCTGGAGTCGACGATGCCCCACTGCATGACGAGGGACCCGAGAGTTTCGACAGGGTGGCTGCGTGATGGAATTCTCAAACCTGGACAGGACGCTCACCGATGGCAATGTTGCAGAGACCGCCCAGAGCAAACTGTCGAAGCTCATTGTCCTCAGTTTCAGCAACGATATCTGAAGGTGGAGTTATAGCATATGTCATGGATACCAAATGACGAATGGTAGGCCCCCCTCCCTAGCTCCCCGATCAAGAAAGTTGCCCATCCGCCCAAGAGTCGCAAGTGCCTCGCTCACCTAAAAACAAGTCGGTGGCATTCAGCTGCACAAGCCATCGGTGGTTGATGGGATCATAGGCAAAGTTGGCCAGGTGCGCAACTGCTGTTTTTCGAACCTCTGGGGCAGAAGGTATCTCCGATTAGGCGAATGCAATGGCAGGTTGCGGAAACAGGATGAGCCCACGCAAGGCTGCTTGTGGTGCTGGGCATCTCCAAGAGCCAGCGAGTGCAGGACGGCAGCCAAAGGTCGCACCCGTATCGCTGCTTTCTTGGTATTCCGTCACCAGCTGCTGCAGGAACTGGAAGCGACTCTTGGCATAAGCCGGAGTGTTTTTTTCAATGAAGCGCTGGCGAGAGGACGTGGTCAAGAGTGTCGTCAGCGGCGCCGCGAGTTGGCCATGGGCATATGGCAATTGTCCAGCGATGCTCGTCTTTGGCCTTTGCCCACCTTGCTTTGGAACATGGTGATGCGTTATTCGGCCAGTGGCGGCGAGCGCCAGCAAGGCACGGCCAAGGAGCGATGATGGGGCTCCGGAAGTGGATGCCGTTGCGTTGATGTGCGTGCGTTGCGTCAGGCGGGTCAGAAAGCAGTGCGATTTCAGAATCCGGGGCAGTCGGGCTGGGACAGACTCCACGGGACGGCGCCGAAGAACAGAGACGATGTGCCCGATCAATTGATGCTCAAGATCTCACCATCCCTGTGAACGACATCTCATCGGTCAGACTTATCGCGACTGCGCCGGCTCCGATCAACATCATTCACCCAGCAGATGGATCCATATTTCTCCCCATCCCCGTTCGTATTTCGGCGGGCGGTCGGGATTGCGGTCGGGATTGCTGCAGCGCCCGATCCATACTCGACCCAACGCATCTGACAACTGCCTTGCCTTGCCTTGCCTTGCCACAAGCAATCCCCCATTCGTGCGAACCCGATACACACAGGCGCCCAAGACCGGATGATTCCACACGATATTCCCCGACCGCTTCCAGTAACCACACACAGCCAGTGCGTGTGGGAGCGATGGAGGCTTTGGGCTTTGGAGCAAGGCAGCCATGAGCGAGTGACATCAGTTTTCAATCCAGAGCATCAGCCACAGCAAATATGTCTAGGATCAAAAGGACATCCATGTTGGGTTCAAACTGATACAAAAATCACAAGCACGTTTACAAGCGGCAACTGTACATTTAGGACTTGGGGGCTTCCCTGTAAATGCAAAGACACGATGGCATCAGCACTGAGCGTTCAACACCCTTTCATCGCTGGAGTCGATTTGGCCGAGCTCTCCCCCCTCCCCGCCATGACAGATGCTGTTGCATTGGCTCAAACAGCCGTGGACAAGGATACTCACTTGAAAGAGACACACATTTCTTCGCCCATGGCAGAAATGACGCAGACAATGAGCTCCTTGCCATCGGCAAAGTCTCTGCTAAGGTCGGAGCCGACGTCGCCTTCGGGAACCTTGACATCCTCCTTCATGGAACCATCAGAGGTCATAAGAGAGAGGAAGCCGTCATCGGTGATGTCGATGAGGGTGTACTCGATACGGCTGACGTTGGGGACATCCATGTTGTGGGTGGAGGGAGAGACATCTTCGAGCTTCTTGCCAGTGAAGATCTGATGCAGAGAATCCATAGTGAGCATCGCGGTCGTGTCCCACGCCAACAGAGCAGCCAAGAGACCAGTTGATGCCGTCGGATCTCTTGAATTCAATCTGGGTTGCCACAAGGTGGAACGGCGTTGCTGCGGCCCGATCGGATCCAATCAGGATACATACATCAATGGCGGTCAGGTTGACCTTGGCGTGACCGTGCTTGCCGGTCTTGGAGGTGGACATGTCGACGATTTTGCAGGGGCGACCCTTGATGACGACGAAGCCGTTCTTGCGGAGAGCAGAGCACTGGATGATCGCCACAAACACAGAAGCGTCGGTGAGTCGAGGATGCAAGTGCCCGCGCAGGGAGGGAGAAAAGCCAAATCAAGCCCCGAATCACCGAATGTGCCGATTGCCATAGCATCGGAGCGACGCGAGCAAGCCCCGAGTGTAACACTGTGATAGCGACACCTCGATCAGCCGAGGTCAATGGAGGAATTGACCCTGCCTCATTGTCGCACCTGCATGGGGTAGGTGAGCGAGGCTCCGGATCCGGCGCTCTCGAACTGTTCGTGATGTTCTTCGTCAGCCATGATGTCCTAGATCGGAAAATAAACAGACAGGGTCGACATCGGACAGTTAGCGTGTCATCATGGTCAGAGCGCCACGCGATCGCCCTGTCCAGTCGAGAAGCCAAGCCAAAGGGGCGCCAAGCCGAGTTCGCATTTGCCAAGGGACCCGAATATTAGGGCGGCAGGGGAGAGCCTGCGCACCGGACGAGGCGACGGCTGGTCAGCGGCAGGGGCATGCGGAAGTCCGGCGGGTACCTTTCGTTTGTCCCGAGAAAAGAGGATGAGCAAGAAGGGAGAGGGGAGGAAAGAGGCCGGTGATCCGCGGCCTCTGAATAAATACGCTTGGGGGGCGACGGGAGCGTGTTTTTTTTTTCTGTGGAGCGACGCCGGCTGAAATGAATTTAATTAATGTGTCGCCCGCCGAGTTCTGTGGCAGCCGCGGCTCTGTGGCACGGACACACGCACAGAGCGGCCCGCTGGACACGCGCCACATGCGCCACGTGCTCTGCGCAGCAGAGGCGGTGTCAGAGAGGGCGCAGCAGCGCCGCCACGATCCAGACGAGGACGAGGCCGACGAGAGCATCGAGGATCCAGAAATGGGGCTGGCGAAGGAGGGCCAGGCAGAACAGAGCAGAGCGAAACAGAGCAAAGCAGAGCAGAGCCGGACAGAGGAGGGAACGGGGTGTCGCCGTTGGCCAAGGGACGCAGCGACGGTGGCCGGCCGGTGTTAGTCAAGTCGAGAGCGGGGCGGCGAGACAGCGGATTCCTGTCCCTATGTCGGCATTCGGGATCCTGGGCTTCGTGCCCCACCAGACAGAAACCCAACCCAGGCGCCGCCAGCACAGGGCATATCATCCCCGCGCTGCGGTCGCCTCTCCCGATATTCATGTGGTGCTGTTGAATGGCCACAGCGGGGGTGCTTGCGTTGATGCATCGCGTACCTTGGGATCAAATGTCCTGATGTCCCGAAGGCGAGCCAGGTCGTCTTGGGCCGAATCGGTGAGCCTTTCCAATGTTTGATGATGCGATCCTGGTGCTCCGTTCGCCGGCTCTCAAGCGCTTGCAAGCTTTCGATCCCCTGTATGAGTTTGTCGTAGCATCTGCTCAGTCGCTCAAGTGTTGTCGTGAGGCTCTTTTGATTGCCGTGAATGGCTTGATCGAGGGCTAGGATTTGTGTCCGCATGTTTGCTTTGAGATTTCTATGCGTCCCGACACAAGAATGCCCTCAAGTCAGTGGAAGCTGCTGGAGCGGAAATGACATCGGCCATAGCCACACATGACTGTGCAGCATCCTGCCGCCCCACGAATCCACGTCGCTCTCATGCTGTTCATTTACTCCATGTCGCTCTGCCGCAGTTCGTGGGACTGGTCGCACGCATTTGGCCACTCCTGTCGCCTCGTCACCATCGCAGTCATTCGTCCCGCCCTCGCCATCCAGAGAGGCCTGCGTTCGTGATTCCTTACAAAGTGGACGGTCAATCAGGGCTTTGACGACGCCAGATCGCTGCTTGCTGGCCTCTCGATGGGCTCGCATGTCCTGCAGGGTCCTTGAGAACCCGGATAGAATCTCATACTGCTGGATGTCCGGCAGCATCGAGACATGGCGTATCATTTCGTGCATTCTGCCGTCGTATTGCGGTGGCCCTGGACGGCGAGATGGTTGCTGTCTCGTCCTTGGTGATGGCCAACAGTGTCCGTGTGCGCCCTGTGGACGAAAACCAGATCGCTGGACACGTGTGTGGCTTACAAGGCTGTCGAGGTCTTGGCGGGCGAGAGTCCCGCCAATCTTGCTCCAGCCGCCTGGCAGAACCCACTGGTCTGGTGGCCCTCGACTCCGTTCCGGCTCGCCTCCTGGTGCAGAGGCTCCCTCCCCATGAAGCTGCCCCCGCTCCCGCCCTTGCGGCACATCGTCCCCATCTACGGCCTCCAAGCAAAGTCTCAGCTCTCTCAAAACTTCATTTTCGATCTGTCCGTCACAGGTACTCGCCGCTGTACCATCTCGCTCCCCCCCCCTCACTAGATCAGGGCACGTCTCCGCTGCTTTCTTGGCCACATTACCAACGATCGATCATCCTCAGACCGGATCGTAGAGAAGCTCGGTGATGATCTCGATAAGGCTTTGGTCATTGAGGTCGGACCAGGTAGGACCAGTGTCGATCGAGTGTCGGTTGCGCATCGACCCAGTGGCGAACCCGCCTCTCGCGTTCTAAATTGGCAAGGATATCGCTGTCGAAGTGTCGTTACCGGCCGACTCGCTTAAACCGATGACTCTGCCTTCCGATAGGACCTGGATCGCTTAGCCGCTCGATCTTGAATGCTGGTGCAACAAACCTGGTTTCGGTTGAAAAGGATCCCAGGTTTCAGCCTCTTCTGAATGTAGGCTGCCATACTGGACGAGGTTTATTGCCGCAAACTCGTGATGCGACATCCGAATGATTGCCGAGATTTGATGGTTCACTGTTCCTATTGTCGTAATAGCAATTGGCCGACGCTTCGAAGAACCGATTTCACTTCCTTATCGATGACATGGTTCGTAACAAACGCATCGCAGTCATTTCTTTGAGGGTCGGATTGTTCCGAAAGCGATGACAAGCGTATGTTTGCGCCGCGCTGGTCATTTCAAATGTGGCCAGCGGCAGTCAATCGAGAACAGTGTACAGGCATAGTGTCCAAGCAGAGTCGCGATGCAAGCAGGCCGAGGCTCCAGGACATATCGACACGGACCGGACTTGGCCACATGCGTGCGATCATCCAAAGCTCGCCCGTTGACCGATACACGAATCTTCACTAAGACAAAACCCGCATTCTCCTGTTTATATTGGATACAGAGGACTGTGGAGTACGACAAAATACTTGCTGCAGCCGGCACGTCGCTCTCTGAAGGTGAGATTGCATTTGACTGCGATTTGTCCAACGGTTGGGTGCTGGAGAATCAACCCTCCGCATTGCTTGCATCGTTTGATAGCCTGACCAGAAGCCGTTGCGGTGCCCAGCAATCAAGACCAAGACCTATATCGTTGGCAACTTGCCTTTTGCAGTCGCAACGCCAATGCTCGTTAACTGGCTCCGCCTATGCAGCCATCGAGTCGGACTGTTCCAAAACCCAAACAACGTTGAGTTCTTGTTGATGTTCAGAAAGAAGTTGGAGAAGTAGGTACCGAGATGTTAGGTTCGGTTTCATTGGGCTTGGACAGCACTCGGAAACACTCGGAAGTTTAACCGACCATGTGGGTGTTCATGCGTATCCAGAGAATCACGGCTCGGCCAGGCACACGTTCAAGGAGCCGGATCAGTGTCCTATCCCAAAGCGTCTGCGATGTCAAGTTGACCCAAGATATCCCGAGGGGTGTCTTTGTGCCCAAGCCCAAAGTAAATGCGGCAGTTGTCAGACTCAGGCCATCATCATCACCGGTGCTTCAAGGGTGCGATATCGAGGCGCTCGAAGCAGTATTGCGGTGGAGCTTTGCATCCAAGAGGAAGACGATCAAAAATAGCATAAGGTAATGGAGCAGGCCATGGGCTGAGAGAATCAGCTTTGGTCGGTGCACCAAGGCGTGGGGCCCCGCATACGACACTTGGAATTCTGCATTCGAAGCGTTGGGAGAACAAGGCTATCCCTGACCCACCATTCCACCGCTAACCCATATGTTCGTTCTCCCCGGGGCAACCAGGAGCTCCATCCCTGAGGGAACCAGAATTTTGGGACTGGCTGGAATCGATCCAGATGTACGTGCAGAGACGCTGTCGACTGAAGAGTTTGTCCGCCTGGCCCAAATATGCTGTCAGGAGGGCTTGATACCTGTGCGAGACCCAGAGCACGGCCGTCCCTAGAAATACAAAGCGTCTCCAGAATCGTATTTCAGCATGATCGGAACGAAACGGGGCAGTGATCTGTAGGCTCCGATGGACAAGCTACGGATTGCACCCAGCGTTTGTTGGCGATCCGGTGGGTTTGGTCGGGTGGCGATGCGCTGGGGTCCTGTGGCGGATGGAACACGTGGACGAGCGTCTCTCGCCTCGCCGTCGCCCGTGTCCTTTGGCTGGGCTGGAGGGGCTCTGGCCCTCTTGCTGTTCTCTTGCCCAACGGAGCCCAAGGCTTTCGATACGGCGACAATGTCTCTCCTCAGCTTCTTTGGCTGCGCGCTTACCGCATATGGCCCTGCGTTGGCTGTGTTTCTCGTCTATGTCGCAAGATCTTCACAGCTGGTCATTCTGTTCATCTCGAGGTGACTACCGTTTTGGACTCGCCCTCGAGCCAGGAGCCGACGGTGGGCTCTGGGGCAATGTCTGGCTCATTCGATTGTGGCATTGCAGCTGAAGCACGACATATCGACGGAACAGCAAAATTCGAGCCACCGCCGCGCTGATGAGAGCGAGAGCCTCTGTAGTGCTGCCAGTGCCCGCCCAAAGGAGTGCTGCGGCCTTTGAGACTGACTGCAGGCTCACATTCAACCTCGGCCTCGCCCCAGCGCATTCTTTTGGCTCCTATCCATCCTTGTCTCGTCATCAATATGCTATGCAGTGGGGACCTCAATCAACTTCCACATCACCATCGGAGTTAGCGTGATCGTTCAGGAACTTTTCAGATGGCTCTTTTTCTTGCTACTGAGGTGAGCAATCATACGGCCCGAGTGAAATTATCGGTGGTGGGGACGGCTCTATCTGTCCAAGGAGCCAAGATAGTGCAGGTGATCGTGTCGGAAGCTCATACTCTACTTCCCATGCAGGAAAGCTGAGCTCGGACTCACCCAAATGGCCGACAAGCCCAAATCCGTCCTCAACCGCCCCAGCTGGGCTGTTGGTAATTGCCCCATCGCACACGCTGGCGGGAGCTGCTATGCTCTGCCGACTTGTACAATAACGCTCCAACCTGGTGTCTATAGTTTCGGGCTTTGGATTCGGAGCGATGAGCGGCTTGGTTTCGTACATCTCTCAATTGAGCCTGACCATCAATCCCGGCATTCTCGTATGCAAGTCCTGTCCGTCGCTCGATGTGTTCTTCGTTTCCGGTAGGTCTCCCGTAGCAATTATAGTGGGCTTATCGCAAGCGTAGTTGCCCTTTCTAATGGCACTCCAGCCACTGGGGGCACTGCAGAAATGAACGAGGCATTCCTGGCAGGGACGGCGGGGCTTTCAATATGATCATCACTAATTGGACGCGAGTATATTTGCAGCCATCACAACATGTCTGTTCGTCTTCCTGCACATCGTTTGGAGTATGCTGGCGTTTGAGGGCTGGTTCCGGCGCAGCTGGCTGCCCTTTGCAGCCGTTTTTGTATCTCATTATGGAGCCTCGTATTCGGTACGTTTTCTTTCCCGCTACTATTCCTCGATCTGGGCTCTCGCTCAAGTCCAAGTGGCAATTTGGAACGAGCGATATAGCGTCTGTAGCACACTGACTTGTCTTGGAGAAGGCTCTCACCCGCTGTTTTATAATTCGCTGGTGTTTCACCAGACCGTACTGGTCTCCTCGTCGATCTCTGGCGGGTGCTTCTATACCTTCTTGATCCTTGGTGCTGTCCTGGCACTGGACTCATTCTTCGCTTTCCGGCCAATCCTGAAACTCAAATCGCGCTGACGGACAACCTCGGGCTTGAGGCGGTAGCGCTGGCCATCGTGCGAGCGACCCTCCGCTGAACGGGGATCGTGGTAGCCACAGCCGGGTGATGTAAGATCGAATCGTGAGGCAGGTTCAACTCAACGCTTACCAAATGGGATGACATCCTCTGGTGACTGTTCCGAATCATGAATACATATATTCCCTGTCGCTCGTAAGACGCCACAGTAACGACAGGGCACTTTCCTGTTTTCTGGATTGACTGTATAGCTTCAACACGGGAAACAAGGGCGATCAGATCATCGGATGGGGGGCTACAGCGGCAGGAACAACCGTGCTCGCAAAATGAAACGGAGCATCCATGTGGACTTTGAAATGACTGAAGAAACGAACTTCGCTCATACTCGTGTCGTGTCGCTGGAATATGGGCCGTCCTATCAGTCCTGGGTCAGCCGTTAGTTACTCGGGTTGTTGTTGTTGTTGTTGTTGTTGTGTGTTGTGACTGTTTGAGGGTTTGTCGATCAGCGCTCTGAAGGAGGATCCAAAGAGGCTTTCTCAGGGAGGGGCACGAAGAGAACGATGGACACGATCAGGCAGTGAGATGGGCTCAAGAAATCAATTGTACGGCAAATGATATTGAACGGCTGCTGGGAGGACATGACAGACAAGGTCGCCGTCGCCACATGAGGCGACGGTGCCATGGCGAGCGATTCGAGAGAGCGACCAGAGAGCGACCAGAGAGCGACTGGAGTGGGGACGAGTCAGAGAAAATCAAAAACCGAAACACGGCCTGGGCGACGGACGCCAGGCGGCACCCTTCATCGAGTGGGTGGTATCATCGGAGCCGGAATTGGGACGGGTGGTTGGAATGGAGATGGGATGGTGATGGGGTGGTGGTGGGTCATTGGTGTGGGCATGGTGGGCCATGGGTGTGGGTTGGCAATCGGCCAGTTGGCTGGATTGTCTAGCACACTTGGATCTCGACTTTTGGGCCAGACTGGGTGGCAGGGGTGGTCGA
>NW_026516584.1:0-19187 GCF_025602895.1 Polychytrium aggregatum
TGTTAGAGTCCAAGGGGACTCAACGGCAAAAGTAGAAGTGAGCTCGAAGTGAGCTCAGGGAAGGCAAGGGTAAAGTCCGAAGTGGACTCGGAGAGGGAGCGAGGAAAGCAAAGATCCGTTCAAGATAAGACTAGTCTCGAAATGAGACGTGAGGAACACTCAGAGAATAAAGTAGAAGGGCACTTTATTTAGTCCTATTTTGAACGCTGAGGTTCGACTACACATCGCGGGGGTCAGGCTATTTATAGACAAGTCCGGACTTGGCAGCGAAGGGCGGCCAAGGGAGGGAAAAGTGGGCGATCGAGCAGGGCGAAGGGGGGCGATGCACGAACGAGGGCCGAGAAGGACCACCGAGACAGGCAGAGAACCAAAGCGAGAGAGGCGCAAGCAAAAGCGAAGCACCTGGCAGGGAGAAACGTGCAAAGGCGAAGCAATGTGACTCAGCGTCAAGCAAGCGGATTGGTCAAAGAACAGATTGGGGCGAACGCATGCAAGATAGGCGAGGGTTGGGGTGGTCAGGCAGGTCATGAGTCACCGGTGGGGGGACACATGACCGGCAGCCGAATTGCAACCAATCGTAGCGAAGCGCGTGCACAAACAAACCGGCGCGTGCGAAGAAGACAAGGAAGCGGAGCAGCGCGGGAAAACGGAAGTGCGGAAGGAGCGGAAAAGACAGGCAAAAGGCGGAAAATCGGAGGGGAACTGCAAAGCTACACACAAACAAACAGAAAGGCAAAAGAACAGCCAAGTGTGCAGTCAAAGTGGGGAACAGGCAGGAGCTATCCCTAACATCATCCCCTTCCTTAGCGACGAACTCCGGGCGTCGCCTTCGGCTTTGAGGGATAGCGAAGGTGGAAGTCAGCAACAAGATCAGTGGCGTGGGAAACATTGGCAGCGGGCTCCCAAGACCGGTCAGTCTCGGAATAGCCCTTCCACTGAACCAAGTACTGTAAGCGACCACGGAAGAGCCGAGAATCGAGAACAGTCTCGACCTCAAACTCTTCCTGGGAGTCAACAAGAATGGGTGGAGGTTCGGGTTGGGTGAACTCGGGAACAATGTCCTTCGTTCGGGGTTCAAGGAGGGATACATGAAAGACGGGGTGGACTTTAAGTGTGGAAGGGAGTTTAAGTTCAAAGGCAACGGGGTTGATGCGGCGAAGAACTTTAAAGGGGCCAAGCTTTTTCTGGTCAAGCTTGTTGGAGGGACGAAGGGTGCGGATGTGGCGACGATCAAGAAAAACGAGGTCGCCAACGGAGATGTCGGGAGTGGGGAGACGGGATTTGTTGGCCTGCACAGTGTAGGACTCTTGGGCAACCCGGAGGTTGGCCTTGAGATCCTCGAGAACGGTCTGAAGTCGGTCGACACGTTCTTCGGCAGAGGGCACAACAGAGGGATCACGGATGATGGAGGGATCAAAAATGGGGTGATGGCCATGGACTGCAAAGAAGGGAGTCATGCCAGTGGAAGTGTTTTCCGAGTTGTTGTAAGTGAACTCGGCAAGGGGAAGGTGAAGGGTCCAGTCGTCTTGCAGGTAATTGCAATGGATACGCAAATACTGCTCGATGACCTGGTTGAGAACCTCGGTCGAACCGTCGGTCTCGGGGTGGAAGGCAGAAGAAAGGGAAATCTTCGTCTTCAGAAGCTCATTGAAGCGCCTCCAGAAGGCCGAAGTAAACTGAGTTCCTCGGTCCGAAACAATAGACCGGGGACAACCATGCAAGCGGAAGATGTGGGAGAGGAAGAGTTCGGCGGTTTGCTCGCCTGTAACCGTCTTCGTGGTGGGCACAAAGTGTGCTTGTTTGGACAGGCGGTCCTTAACCACGAAGATGGAGTCGAAAGCCGTTCGAAGATGGGAGATCCGTGATGAAGTCCATCGACAGGTCCCACCAACGTTCGGAAGGAACGGGGAGAGGGTGAAGTAAACCATAAGGGGAGTGACGGGACGGCTTGGCTCGCTGGCACGCTTCACAATTAGCAATGAAGCGACGCACAGACTTACGAAGCCGGGGCCAGTGAAAGTCCCGGGAGATGAGCTCAACGGTCTTGGCAAGGCCAAAGTGACCAGCGGCAGCGGAGCAGTGACGTTGCTCAAACACTTTGAGCTGGAGCTCGGCGGAAGGGACAACGATCAGGTCTTTAAAGTAAAGGAGACCGTCACGGGAAGAGTAATCGCCATCAAGACGTTTGGCGTTAAAATCAGAAAGAAGGGAACAAGAAAGGGTGGCAGCTCGAATCTCGGAAAGAAAGTCGGGATTCGAGCCGATAACAGTGATGCTGTCGAGAGAAATAGACTCGAACAGCTGAAGGAAGTTGGTGGAGTGGAGGGAGTCACCAGGCTTTATCTCAAAGTCAGAACGGCGACTGAGAGCATCGGCTTTGGTGTTGAGGCGACCAGGGCGGTGGTAAATGCGAAAAGCAAAGTCAGAAAGGAATTGGGCCCACCGGAACTGGCGGCGAGAAAGTTGGGAAGCGGCAGTGAACCGGGTAAGGTTCTGGTGATCGGAGAAGACAAGAGTGGGATGATCAGGGTCGGCAGCCATCAAATAATGACGCCAGGCGGTAAAGGAATCGACAATAGCAAGGAGCTCTTTGTCGTGAGTGTCATAATTCACCTCGGCGGGACGGAATTGCCGAGAGTGAAATGCAACGGGGTGAAGAGCGCCGTCAGGGTCAAACTGGGAAAGGACGGCACCCAAAGCAAAGTCAGAAGCATCGGGCTCGATGACAGCGGGTTTGGAGAAATCAAAGTAACGAAGAATAGGTGCGGAAGTGAAGGAATGTTTAAGAGAATCAAAAGCCTCTTGGGCCTCGGGAGACCAAGAGAAGGTGGAGGATTTGGTGGTGAGTGAAGTCAAAGGACGAGCAAGTGCGTAAAAGTCCTTGACGAAGCGGCGGTAAAAGTTTGCGAAACCAATAAAGACTTGGATATCGCGAGCAGAAGAGGGAACAGGCCAAAGAGAAACGGCCTCGACCTTGGCAGGGTCCATTTTGATGCCATCGGCAGAAATGATCATGCCAAGAAAATCAACTTCAGAAAGGTCAAAAGAACACTTGGCCGGATTGACCTTAAGAGAGTGTTCACGAAGGCGAGAAAGAACAAGCTTAACATGCTCCTCATGCTCCTGGGGATCTTTTGAGAAGATCAGGATGTCGTCAAGATAAATGACAACACAGACACCAAGGAGGTCCGAGAAGATGTCGTTCATAAAAAACTGGAAAGCAGCGGGGGCATTCGAAAGACCAAAGGGGATAACATTGTACTCAAATGAGCCAGATTTACAAACAAAAGCAGTCTTCCACTCATCGCCCTTCTTGACACGAACCAAGTGGTAAGCATCAGGGAGGTCAAGGTGTGAGAAGACGCGGGCAGAAGAGAGTTTATCCAGGAGATCCTGGAAGAGGGGAAGAGGGTAACGGTTCTTCTTCGTGATGGCATTGAGGCCTCGGTAGTCGACGCAAAGGCGAAGACCACCATTGGGCTTCTTCACGAAGAAGCAGGGAGCACCAACGGGAGAAGAGGATTTGGAGATCCAACCACGTGCGAGGGCGTTGGTCAGATACTCCGAAAGAGCAGATTCCTCGGCCGGGGACAAAGGATAGACTTTCCCCGGCTTTGGCAAACGAGGTTCCTTTCCATCCTCGGTCCGTACAAACTCAATGGACAAGTCATACGGACGGTGAGGAGGCAAGGAAGAAGGAGGGTCAGACTTGAGGCTGAAAACGTCGCCAAACTCATTGTATTTGAGTGGGACACCTCGAGAGTCAACAGGGGTGCCAGACTCGGCATACACCTTCGTCGTGAGCACGGACCTTATCGACACCGTAGGATACGTCTCCGGCGAAGGAGGACGGATATCCATTTGGGCAGCGAAAATGTCGAGCTTGTCTTCCCGTGCAAGACGGAGAAGACTCGCCGCATTAACGAGCTCAATGTCGGGCGAAGATAAAGCCGTTGGCTCTTCAGAAAGCGAAGCAGAGTCAAGGCGGGAAGAAAGGGAAGGCGAAGTGCCAAAGGAGGGAACCGGTGTAAGGGAAGGACCGGAGGGAGGAAGAGTCAAAGGCGAAGTGCCCGAAGGGGGAGGCGAAGAGCCGGAAGTGGACGAAGTGTCCAAGGAAGAAGCAGAGACATCCGCGAGGATGTGTCCATCAGCAAGGCAAGAGGGGTCGGAGAATGAAAGGGAGAGGGACTTCCAATTGACAACTGGATTATGCAAGCGCATCCAGGGAAGACCAAGAGTGATGGGAGTGGTGGAGAGTCGAGTCACAAGAAAAGAAATCGACTCGGTGTGGGAACCAATGGTCAGAGTCAAAGGCACGGTTTGGAAACGAATGAAACCGGCCGAAGAACCATCAGCAAGAGAAACGGAGTAAGGAGTAGAAAGAGGGATAAGAGAGAGTTTATGTAGATCCGCAAAGGCAGGATCAATGAGGGCAAGAGCGGTGCATCCATCATCAATAAAGACAGAAAGGGAGATGGAGACCGGGCCAGAAAGACTCATGACGATAAGAGTGGCCGGAAGAAGAAGCTTATCGTCCGATAATGACGAGTCAGAGGGGGAAGATGTTCGTATCGCCGAACAGACCACTTCGCTTACTTGCGAGGTGCTGCTCGGCTGTGGGCATTTCCCGAGTTCCGTTTGACCAGAACCGGGCACTGCTGAACATCGCGACTGCCGGGACAAGACTTTTCCCCGCAGTACAAACAGAGACCCTGCTCACGAC
Organism: Polychytrium aggregatum; assembly: GCF_025602895.1. Taxonomy (NCBI): domain Eukaryota; kingdom Fungi; phylum Chytridiomycota; class Chytridiomycetes; order Polychytriales; genus Polychytrium; species Polychytrium aggregatum. The sequence continues at coordinate 4,724 of NW_026516584.1, forward strand.
GTCGCTTTTTCTCGACGTCGGAGAGCTTAGCAGGGCGGACCGAGACAGAGTCAAGGTCCATGGGAGTGGGCGCAGAAGAGGAGGAAGAAGAAACATGCGCGGGAGAATGGTGGTGATGGGGAGCAGAGCGAGAAGAAGGAGGAGGAGGTTGGGAACGGGAAGAGACCTTGAGACGATGGAGGGCATCGTCGTACTCGACCGCTGCCTTGATCAACTCGGGCAAGGAAGCGGGAGCGGGGCGGAGACCGATCAAATGGAACTTGACTTCAGACTTCAAACCCTCCTTGAAGAAGTGCATCTTGGTGGGTTCGTCGGTCTGGACTCGGGCGGCAAGTTGGACGAAGCGGGTGGCGAAGGCTTGGCAGGACTTGAGCTGGACCAGGCGCTTGAGGTCGTTGAGGGCCTTATCTTGCGAGGAGGCCGTGTCCTCACCGAAGGTCGACTTGAGGGCAACTTCGAAGTCGGCGAAGGAAGCAGGGAAACGGTTGGCCATGTAAAAGGCTGCTTCGTACCACTTGAAGGCCTCGCCGCGGAGGAAGGAGGTTGCGTAGAGGACCTTCTGGCGCTCGGGCGCAAAGAAGGCAGGATCGGCGAGGAAGACGAGGTGGCACTGGGCGAGGAAGGCCGTCGTTTCATCGCGGGAACCTAGGAACTCCTTGGGCTTGTTGACCTGGTAGACCTGGCGGGGAGCGGCGGCGGGAGCTTGCAAGTCCTGGATCTGACGATGGAGAGCAGCGTTCTGGGTCATGAGGGCGTTCATACGCTCCTCCATGCGCGCCAGATACGCATTCAAGTCAGCAGGGGGTGCAGCAGGCTCAGCCATCGGATCGACGAGGGAAAGAGAGGCGAAAGAAGAAGAAAGGCCGGGAAGCCAAGAGGGAGCGTTCAAAATGATGTTAGAGTCCGAAGGGGACTCAACGGCAAAAGTAGAAGTGAGCTCGAAGTGAGCTCAGGGAAGGCAAGGGTAAAGTCCGAAGTGGACTCGGAGAGGGAGCGAGGAAAGCAAAGATCCGTTCAAGATAAGACTAGTCTCGAAATGAGACGTGAGGAACACTCAGAGAATAAAGTAGAAGGCACTTTATTTAGTCCTATTTTGAACGCTGAGGTTCGACTACACATCGCGGGGGTCAGGCTATTTATAGACAAGTCCGGACTTGGCAGCGAAGGGCGGCCAAGGGAGGGAAAAGTGGGCGATCGAGCAGGGCGAAGGGGCGATGCACGAACGAGGGCCGAGAAGGACCACCGAGACAGGCAGAGAACCAAAGCGAGAGAGGCGCAAGCAAAAGCGAAGCACCTGGCAGGAGAAACGTGCAAAGGCGAAGCAATGTGACTCAACATCCAAGAAGCGGATTGGTCAAGTATAAGGTTGGGGCAAATGCATGCGAGATGAACAAGAGATCGGGGCGGTCAGGCAGGTCATGAGTCACCGGTGGGGGGACACATGACCGGCAGCCGAATTGCAACCAATCGTAGCGAAGCGCGTGCACAAACAAACCGGCGCGTGCGAAGAAGACAAAGGAAGCGGAGCAGCGCGGGAAAACGGAAGTGCGGAAGGAGCGGAAAAGACAGGCAAAAGGCGGAAAATCGGAGGGGAACTGCAAAGCTACACACAAACAAACAGAAAGGCAAAAGAACAGCCAAGTGTGCAGTCAAAGTGGGGAACAGGCAGGAGCTATCCCTAACACCAGGTCATCGAGCAGTATTTGCGTATCCATTGCAATTACCTGCAAGACGACTGGACCCTTCACCTTCCCCTTGCCGAGTTCACTTACAACAACTCGGAAAACACTTCCACTGGCATGACTCCCTTCTTTGCAGTCCATGGCCATCACCCCATTTTTGATCCCTCCATCATCCGTGATCCCTCTGTTGTGCCCTCTGCCGAAGAACGTGTCGACCGACTTCAGACCGTTCTCGAGGATCTCAAGGCCAACCTCCGGGTTGCCCAAGAGTCCTACACTGTGCAGGCCAACAAATCCCGTCTCCCCACTCCCGACATCTCCGTTGGCGACCTCGTTTTTCTTGATCGTCGCCACATCCGCACCCTTCGTCCCTCCAACAAGCTTGACCAGAAAAAGCTTGGCCCCTTTAAAGTTCTCCGCCGCATCAACCCCGTTGCCTTTGAGCTTAAACTCCCTTCCACACTCAAAGTCCATCCCGTCTTTCATGTATCCCTCCTTGAACCCCGAACGAAGGACATTGTTCCCGAGTTCACCCAACCTGAACCACCTCCCATTCTTGTTGACTCCCAGGAAGAGTTTGAGGTCGAGACTGTTCTCGATTCTCGGCTCTTCCGTGGTCGCTTACAGTACTTGGTTCAGTGGAAGGGCTATTCCGAGACTGACCGGTCTTGGGAGCCCGCTGCCAATGTTTCCCACGCCACTGATCTTGTTGCTGACTTCCACCTTCGCTATCCCTCAAAGCCGAAGGCGACGCCCGGAGTTCGTCGCTAAGGAAGGGGATGATGTTAGGGATAGCTCCTGCTTGTTTTCCACTTTGACTGCACACTTGGCTGTTCTTTGCCTTTCTGTTTGTTTGTGTGTAGCTTTGCAGTTCCCCTCCGATTTTCCGCCTTTTGCCTGCCATTTCCGCCCATTCCGCACTTCCGTTTTCCCGCGCTGCTCCGCTTCCTTTGTCTTCTTCGCACGCGCCGGTTTGTTTGTGCACGCGCCTTGCTGCGATTGGTTGCAATTCGGCTGCCGGTCATGTGTCCCCCCACCGGTGACTCATGACCTGCCTGACCACCCCAAACCCTCGCCTATCTTGCATGCGTTCGCCCCAATCTGTTCTTTGACCAATCCGCTTGCTTGACGCTGAGTCACATTGCTTCGCCTCTGCACGTTTCTCCTGCCAGGTGCTTCGCTTTTGCTTGCGCCTCCCTCGCTTTGGTTCTCTGCCTGTCTCGGTGGTCCTCCTCGGCCCTCGCTCGTGCATCGCCCCTTCGCCCTGCTCGATCGCCCACTTTTCCCTCCCTTGGCCGCCCTTCGCTGCCAAGTCCGGACTTGTCTATAAATAGCCTGACCCCCGCGATGTGTAGTCGAACCTCAGCGTTCAAAATAGGACTAAATAAAGTGCCTTCTACTTTATTCTCTGAGTGTTCCTCACGTCTCATTTCGAGACTAGTCTTATCTTGAACGGATCTTTGCTTTCCTCGCTCCCTCTCCGAGTCCACTTCGGACTTTACCCTTGCCTTCCCTGAGCTCACTTCGAGCTCACTTCTTCTTTTGCCGTTGAGTCCCCTTTGGACTCTAACACCCACTCGCAAAATGGATGTCGTCGCCATCGACTTCATCCTTGGTCTACCCGCTGTCACTGACCCCCACTCAGGCAAGACATACAACACCGTCACCCTCTTCGTCGACGCACTGACGAAGTACGTCGTCCTCGTACCTGGCTCCAAGAACGACACGGCCCAAGACGTTGCCAGACAGTACTTTGAGGACGTTTTCGTCCACTTTGGCCTGGCGGGAACCTTCGTCACCGACCGGGACCCCCGCTTCCGGTCGGCCTTCTGGGGTAGGCTCAGCGAAATCCTGAAGACCCAGCTCCGGATCGCCTTCGCCTACCACCATGAAGCCGCAGGCCAAGTGGAACGATTCGTGCCTGTGGTGGTAGAAACAATCAGATGCTCAGCCCACACGTTCAAAACAAACTGGCTCGCACAACTTCCCTATGTGCAATTTGCCATCAACGACCATACCTCGTCGTCAACGGGTTATTCCTCCTTCTACCTCCTCCACGGACAGCATCCCAGGTCGCCGGCCAACCTCGCAGTAGTCGGCACGACGGACCCAGTTGCCCAGTCCGTAGAAGAGATGCAAGCCACGGTCGATGTCGTCGTCGAGAACCTGAAGAAGGCGCAAGACAAAGCAAGTTACTATGCGAACCTTCACAGGACCGACATCCAGTACAACATCGGCGACCAGGTCCTGATCAATACGGCCACTTACCACTTCGACCACGACGACATCGACCCGTCCAAGCTCCAGCTACTCTACGTCGGTCCCTACAAGGTGTTGGAGAAGATTGGTTCAAATGGATACAGGTTAGAGCTTCCGTCCACCGTCAGATTCTCACCAGAGTTTCCCACGGCAGCCCTCGTCCCCTATAGGGCTCCACCTCCCGAACAGGTCCTGTATACGAACCCACCTGCTGACGAGAACGAGGAGTTCGAGGTGGAAACACTTCGGGCCCACCGCATGGACCGACGCTACACGAAGAACATGAAGAAAAGGCACCAGTTCCTCGTTAGCTGGACTGGCTACGACGACTCCTTCGACTCCTGGGAGCCGCTCGAAGTCCTCCTGGCTAATGCCCCCGACTCGCTGCTGGACTTCCTGGACGCCCACCCCGACACGCCAGAGGCAAACGAACTTACCAGGGTTTGTCGAGATCGCGTCCAGAGTCGAAAAATTTGACCCAGGCGCGACCGCAAATTTTTCTGGGGGGGATGTCAGGGTTCAAACCGCACTTTCCCACGGCTGGAACCAGGTGTGACACGCTTCCCGATCCAGCATGCCTGTCCGCGCTTGGGTTACACGAGCGCGTCTGTCCAGTCCCGTTTATTGTTCCCACAGTCATGCACCATGAGAAACCAGATAAATAAACCACTTCCCTCGCCCGGCCCTTCCTAGGCGAGTGAACCTCTCCCAATCTTCTTGACCAGTCCCCACGATCGGTTTCTCGCTCCACGACCCCGTTTTCCCAGTTCCGGTTCCAAACAACGGGGCGATGCAGGCAAGGGGTCGCCGATAGCGCCCACGGACGATTGATGGGATAGTGGTGATAGGAAACCGAACAAAAGGAGTTGCAATATGATCAGATGGCTACTCTTGGTTGCTGGCACTGGGGTATCTCCAATTTATTGTAGGAAACACGCAAGTCATAGTGGGCGTAGTTTTGCGGAGTCTCCTCGGGCACGTGCGCAGTGCTGTCACCGCGACATTTGACGTCGCGACCGAGTCGACACAGTTCACACGATAATTTATTTATTTAGTAAAAAAAATGTTTCTCGCTAATCGATTGTCTCAAATTAGAATTTATTACGAATTGGATGGACCAATGAGTTGTTGATTGAATATATATGGGTCTCTGATCAATATCCACTATGATTTCATAATTTCAACGTTTTGGCGTCCATTATGTGCGTATGCCGCGAAAAATAGAGTTCACGAACACGCCCAGTTCAACTTCCAATTGGGTAAAATATTCAAAAATTTGAAAATCCTCAGTTGGGATTGGGTATTGATGCTTCCATCGTGATACAAAGTGTTTAGTATCAATACCGATCACCTTGATTCACAGAAAGGGAAACCTTTAGGATAACTGACAAGTGGTAGTTCAATGGATCTTACCCGTGTAGATATCACAAGGAGTCATTATGTCGAGCTTGACCTTTAATGCAGCACTTTGGGGGAGTAAGAGCAATAGATGTGGTATGGGAGGGTAAAAAATCAATAAACCAAAAACTCACTGATGAATGACCTGGAGGCGATCATCCACCAGTTGCCTAATATGGACTTTGTGTCACTATTTTATTTTGGGATGTAACCCGATGACAAGGATTCTCCCTTATGTTATTATATATTGTGGGAGTAATCGTGCCGATATGGCTGCTCAAAGTCGAATCTACAGCCCATAAGAACAATATTGGAAGCCATAGCAGCCTTGATGATCAAATAATTTATCGAGGTGGGAATGTGGGGAAGGGAAAGTCACCCAGTGATTTGCATTATCACCCAATTGGGTAATGTCGATCTAGATTCCGATTCCACCATACTGGAGTCCTTCAGTGGAGGTTGATAAATACTTGAGTGTTCGAAAGCTTGTAGATGCCTATTTGAATGTATATTACGAGACTGTAGGTGACACCACGTTTCCATTTTTGGCTTTTCTGTGACATTAGCTCGCCAAATGGTAGCCGAGTGGGGTGGCAACCCTCTCGTCAAAAATGGCAAGCGATGAATATTGACAGAAAAATGACTGACAAGTTCCCAAATGTTGACCATTCGACCATTTTTGGGAGTCACTATTTATCATGGACTATTGGTTGTGGCACAACCACAGTGAGAAAGTACGGATGTCCATTGCATCCGTGTTTGGTTAAGGTTGCCTCATCCTGTAAAGTGCTGGCCTTGGTGCGACAGGTCAGCGCCAAATGCAAGAAACCGGATCAGAGTCCGATCGGGCAAGTTAAAGGGCGGGGAACTGTTTGTGGTTACTTGAGGAGCAGGACTGGGAGGTCAAGAGGATCGGAGACACGAAGATGATAGAGTGGTAATTTATTGAATTCCTCACAGGCGGAGTGTCCAGCAAAGGTCAAGGGACGGGTATATAACCGGTTGGTAGCCTTTTCTGACAAATATCGAGAAACAGGGTCAAGTTGACGAGGAGGTTCTGCGAAGAGTATGATACCAAGGATGCTTGCGGGTATTCTGACCATGGCTGTGCATCTAGAATTCCTAGGGGGCAAAGGCACACCACCCAATTTGCCGCGGTTAGGGAATCATAGTAGCTCATTTGCCCCTTATGTGGCATGGTTCATGACACCAATCTTATCCTCAGCGGCATCTCCAAGTACTTTGTCGAGGGCAATGCACTCTCGTCACTCAAACTTCAACTCGCCAAACATCGGGGCATTTCCAGGAGGCCTCAACAAGGTTAGGCCCGGTCTCTGCCAGAGAACCACCAGAGGCGGCTGACGCCAGCCAACCAGCCAACAAGAGTGGCTGTCTGGCAGAGACCAGACCTATCCTTGTCGGTGCATAGCGGGCCTTGTCTAAGGGCGCCTTATGCACCGAGGGACACACGCTACCGTGTCCTTAGGCAGGCGCCCAGGCACTGCTAAGCACGCCCTTAGCGTTGTGTTAGGATAGCGGGGGGCACCGGGCTGCTGTGGGCTGGCCTTTGTGCATCCTATGGGTATGCACAGCAGCGCCAGACAGCCTTTGGACCACGCCCACAGGACAAGGGGTCCCTCCTAACAAGCCGCTGAGGGTGGTGGGTCGGTCGTGTTCACCACCACCTTTCCCCCAGAGGTCCAGACCACACCAAGAGAGTGTGGACGTGGCTTGTGTGGGTGGGGGAACACGTCCTGTGCGTGGCGCCTACCACCTGTAACGGGACTGGGTACTGGACTGGAAATGGACGGACTGAGGCGAGCGAGTTGAGCCAGGGTTGCTAGGAGTATGCCGAATATGAAATCTCGCCGGTATATTTTCGGCGGGAGACGCATTGCATTTACAACCCTGGGGGGTATGGGACCAGCTTGCCTGCACTCCTTGGGGCTTGTTGATTTCCATCGGGATGTCTTCCGGGTCGTCCTGGCGCTCCCTGTTCGCGTGCCCGTGACACCACTTTGGGCCCGTGTCCGGCACTCTATCGCGCCCTCATTCCTTGATTATCCTGCCAAGTCTTTGCTCCACAGTCAGAACCTACTCAGAACAGCAACCATTCATTTGTTGAGAAGGCGCATAAGTAAGCTACAATTCATTTAAATGGATCGAAGCCATCTCGGAATCTTCTACGGTGCACAGCACAGATGCTAAGGCAACCTGAAAAAATTCCCTTGTTCGTGGATTGGCTTATGTTCGATAGAGTTCAAATGACGGAGAGACAATATACAGTGGCTTCCAAAAGTGTTCCAATGTTTTGGTAGTCCGAACAGAAAAAACTGTATCTCCCTCGGAATGCCTCGGAACAACCTTCAACTTTGCAAGCAGGTCACCTGACATCTTGTGCATATGTTGGCCAGTATGGTGACACGATTCCTATAAATGGCTAAAATACCAAAGTTCGAGTCAGCTCCAAGCAATGGAACACTTTTTTGACCCTGTGCAATATGACCTTCTTGGTTCACTGGATTTGCATTTACTGGTATTCCTGTGATTGGAATGACTCCAAACTTTCTAGATGCTATCTACACGGGCAGATACCATATCTGACAGGATTTGATCACGTGACAACATCATCTCCCCTCCGTAAGCATTGTGCATCTTAGTAGTCAATAGTAGGGTTCGAATTTCTGTCACATGATGGTTATTGCAGCAATTTGAGGTATCCAACTTCCTGGGACATTTGAAACAGTTGTGAAACTCAATATTGTCACATATATTGACGTTTTGGAGGTGGATATATTTCAGCATATCGTATTTTTGGGTTTTTGGCCTTCAGACAAATTGTGCTCAATTGCAACTAACGTCACCAATTCCAATCATAACCACTCCAAATCGTCATTAAAATCTTCAAGATAACTGCTCAGTGATATCCATGGCCGTTAATTGGTTGGGGATATTCAATTGGACCTCATTTCGTTGGAAACACACATCATACCTCACATGATATTTCGTTGATCCACACCCAATTGTGTATCCCTCACAATACACGAGGCCCATAAGCCCCAAATTGCTCACATAGGGTCTAGAGTGTCACAGAAGCATGATAGAAAAGATTTGGAGTGATTGGATGTTGGTTGTTGCTTTGCACAAGTGGACGGGGTAAATGGTCGATTGGAGGGGATTGGCAAAATAGTAATTATCGACACACACGTCCGACAAACTTAACCAACTACCCTTGAAGCGATTCCGAACACAGTGGAACGGTAAGAAGAACACTATTTGTACATTTTTATGGCAAAACAACTTCGATAGCTCACGATGGGGGACGGCAAATCAAATTTTAGTGAGCATCCAAAGGGATGTAGTAAAGTAGGTTTGACCATATGACATATATTTTCGTTCTAAAATCACCAGGAATGATCCAAAAGGCTGTTCCATGTCCGAAGCATAATAATTGACAAAAAATGGTAATTAACTGTTTTCATTGAACATATGGCATGATTACAAAAATGGCATCATACGATTATGATGCCACCAATTGAAGTTGCTTCAAGTGGAAGCAACACATAATTGGATGATTGGAATATGGTCATTGAGCTATTTGAAGGATATTTGTGTAATTTGGTGAGGTTTGGATCATGAATTTGGCATCTAATCGAGAGGTAGGATCATCTGTGGTAAGGGTCAAAAAAGTGTTCCATTGCATGGAGTTGACTCGAACTTTGGTATTTTAGCCATTTATAGGAATCGTGTCACCATACTGGCCAACATACGCACAAGATGTCAGGTGACCTGCTTGCAAAGTTGAAGGTTGTTCCGAGGCATTCCGAGGGAGATACAGTTTTTTCTGTTCGGACTACCAAAACATTGGAACACTTATTTGAGCTACTGTAGCTGAGGAGCAGATAAGGAAATGGTGCGCGCTCCTGTATGACTCTGGGCGGGTCAACGTCTCAGGCTGCCGCACATATTAACCTGCCCCTCGCCCCGCTCTTCTTGAGATCATCTGAAAATATAGTGGCCTTGGCTACAAAGTGGGACTTGAGAGGGAGAGTGCCTTGCGGAGGAGAGTCTTGAGATACCGAGGAGCTTCAGCCGAAATGATTGGAGAGCCTCCGTTGGCGAAGAATACTTGACGTCCGGCCAGGGTTTCGTCCTCCTCGTTCAACCCAGTCCAAACGTCACCCATCTCCAACAGAATCTCACAAGCAGCCACAGCAAAGGAATGAACATCGGTACAAAAGTTCGGACGAATGGGGTTGGTCGGGCGCACTCTCTCCGGGGCCATATAACTCAAAGTCCCATACAAGCCGTACTCATTAGTAAGAGGTATCTCGGCTACAGCGGATTCATTCTTACAGAGATTGAAAGAGCAGGTGAAATCACAAAGCAGAAGGTGGTGGTCGTCACTGACCAGGGTGTGGTGGGGTTCCATGTCTGAATACACCATTCTGTTGCTGTGAATATATGCCAATCCCTCTGCCCTCTCAAGGACCCAACGAATCTTTGTATCAAGGGGGAAGGGTGTTGTGCGTGAAGAAATGAAACGAGCAAGGTCTCTGTTCTGCCGGTAAGGACTCAAACAAACTGGGTAACCACATCGAAGAATAGAAACCGCCTCAAGCTCCAGTATTCTGGAATGCTTAAGACGGCACCAAACATCAGCCTCCCACTGAAAACGGAGAACTTTGGGTCTCTTCTTTTCCTTGCTGGGCAGGGGGCGCTCCTTTCCATTTCCCTGAGCGTGGTAATGTGTTTCTTACATACCACTTTGCGTTTGTTCAGTTTGGAAAAAGTTATAACCACGACGTCGGTTTCGTTGAGAGGATAGGAGCGCCAGCGGGGGTAGCAAGAAACCTGCTTCGAGGGGACGACAGGATAGTCGATCCACAGCTGGGTTATTTCATCATATAAGTGTTTACGGGGCATTCTTAAAAAACGGGGGAGATGGGGTGAGAGGACGATGTGGGCTCTGGCGTTTCGCGTTTTTACGTTTTGGCCCTCCCGGAATATGGCACCTGGGTGTCGGGTAACTTCGAGTATGCCCTGCCGAGTAACTCCGTCAGATGGCGATTGGCCGAGTTGATTATACCGGGAACCCTTGACACACGAGGTCGTGGGTTCGATTGGGCAAAAATATTTTCATTTATTTCATTTCTGGGCTGCGCCACATCAAACCAGTGGACGAGTCGTCATTTAATTTTGGCTTTGTATCTCTTCCGGTGCCTGCCGGGGGGTGGCTGCCAAGTACGGGTCCCGCCCTCGTTCTCCCTTTTACAGGTGCTCAAACAATTGTTCGAATGTTCTGTACCTTTGACTTTCCAATGGTAAAACTCAGTGAATATCCTTCCGAACGGCCCCAAATTTGACACACAGATTCTCAAGCCACTTATTCACGTGTCAGTTGAGTATCGTTACACCAAAGCTTAATCAGCAAGTTTGGCTGGAGTTCGAATCCCAGTGGTGTATTCGAACAATTTTTTGACCCTTGCCGTTTTGATCATCCATGGCCACTTGCGACCCAGTAGGTCCATTTTGAATGATCATATCTTCATGAAACTTTATAGATGGTATTCCAAAGATGTCTGCTTCTGTTTTTATGAAGTACAAATGTGTTGATTGGGTGAAATTGTACCGTTTGATAGTCCGGTAAATGATCTTTGTGATGACCGTGCAACCCGCACCAAAGGCCCCGAAGTGAAATTTTTCTCAACAAAAACGTAAGGAATCACGTTTCCAATGTCTTTGGAAAAAAACTTAGTAATTTGATAAATTATTGATGAAGTTCAGTTTGAGGGGTCGTGCTTCTGGGAATACAGTGGCTCCAAAAAGTGTCCCAATGTTTTGTGGTTTCGCCTTTGATTCCCTCCCCATTGCATGTTTATGATTCGATCAGCCCCATATTTTGCAGCCTGGATGTCCTGCTTCACTATCATCACTTTCCCAAATCTTGTAACACAATCTCCAAAAATGGAAGCATGGCACCAGTTCGAACCCAACACAGTCATTGGGACACTTCTTTGACTCTTACAATTTTCACCCTCCAAGTGCACTTGAGGGACTGTATCTCGTCCCAAAATGCTCCATTCTCTTTGAAACTTTGCACAGAGTCTCCATACATACTGTGCATGCCTGAGCCTGAAGTGAAAGTGTTTGGTATGACAGAATTCCAAGTTGCAATATTGGCCAATAGTAACATTATGTTGGAACCCGTACTTTCAAAATCTTGATGGAATCACTGGTTTTATGACTGGAACATGTTCTCGGCATCATTTTGAGATTTTATACATAGATACAACCATCATTGAGGTGGGTTCCGGGTCGATATCTGATGAGGCCACCCTGGATGGCACATTCCGATAAACCACTTTCAATCAGATATTTGGTAATTATGATCGATATAATACAATATATGGTGGAAAATAACACCACCACATGATAGTCAATACCGCAAATCATCAGAATCCAATACGATTTCCATTGGGCATTCAAATCGAAAAATATTTGATCTGTATTAATGTCCAATATTGAGCATTCTGCATAAGTCACTAACGTATGCAATGGAAACGCTCATATACCTCATTACTTGATTCCAATTTAATCACCGTATCCCGAAGATCATGTCAGTATCACAATTTCATCCAAATCGATGATTTCCTGATATCCAATCGTCGTGATCCCCAAAAGATTTTTTTACACATCATATACCAATTCAGGCTCTTCGATCTACCTTTGGGTCAAGTATTGGGAGGTTAACTTTGGTTTTGACATGAATACGGCGAAGCCGATATTATTTGGGCTCACCATGAATAAATACAAAAATAAGTAAACTATCTCCGGATGGCATTGAGAACACTAAGGATTATGCAATACATCTCAAAATGATGCCGAGAACATGTTCCAGTCATAAAACCAGTGATTCCATCAAGATTTTGAAAGTACGGGTTCCAACATAATGTTACTATTGGCCAATATTGCAACTTGGAATTCTGTCATACCAAACACTTTCACTTCAGGCTCAGGCATGCACAGTATGTATGGAGACTCTGTGCAAAGTTTCAAAGAGAATGGAGCATTTTGGGACGAGATACAGTCCCTCAAGTGCACTTGGAGGGTGAAAATTGTAAGAGTCAAAGAAGTGTCCCAATGACTGTGTTGGGTTCGAACTGGTGCCATGCTTCCATTTTTGGAGATTGTGTTACAAGATTTGGGAAAGTGATGATAGTGAAGCAGGACATCCAGGCTGCAAAATATGGGGCTGATCGAATCATAAACATGCAATGGGGAGGGAATCAAAGGCGAAACCACAAAACATTGGGACACTTTTTGGAGCCACTGTATTCCCAGAAGCACGACCCCTCAAACTGAACTTCATCAATAATTTATCAAATTACTAAGTTTTTTTCCAAAGACATTGGAAACGTGATTCCTTACGTTTTTGTTGAGAAAAATTTCACTTCGGGGCCTTTGGTGCGGGTTGCACGGTCATCACAAAGATCATTTACCGGACTATCAAACGGTACAATTTCACCCAATCAACACATTTGTACTTCATAAAAACAGAAGCAGACATCTTTGGAATACCATCTATAAAGTTTCATGAAGATATGATCATTCAAAATGGACCTACTGGGTCGCAAGTGGCCATGGATGATCAAAACGGCAAGGGTCAAAAAATTGTTCGAATACACCACTGGGATTCGAACTCCAGCCAAACTTGCTGATTAAGCTTTGGTGTAACGATACTCAACTGACACGTGAATAAGTGGCTTGAGAATCTGTGTGTCAAATTTGGGGCCGTTCGGAAGGATATTCACTGAGTTTTACCATTGGAAAGTCAAAGGTACAGAACATTCGAACAATTGTTTGAGCACCTGTAGGGTTCCGCTCCATCGCCCTCATCTGTCCGGTAAGTAAGCACCACTCCCCTTGCATTGCTACTCCCATATGGACACCTCGCGAGGTCGTTTGGCATTTGAGTCTCGGTTGTGGATACTCGGCATGCATGTTGGATGCAGGCTTGTTTGTAGGCCAACCTGCTGAAGAGTTCAGTTGTGACCTCACCGTCACCACTGTTTGCTTCGTCGATATTCGGGCCGAGACAGCGAATTTTTCGAACCTCTCCTCTTCCTGGTGACCATGTCTGTCGTTGGCGTAAACAGCAGGATGCCTTACAAGCCGATTGCTGAGTGCTTGCCTCATGTTCTCAGAGGTTTGAGCCTGCGATGTCCGGAGCTCTTGTTTGGATGCAGGCGTTTCCCCTTTTGATCATTCCTGTGAAGCCCACCCACAGGCTACGGTAAAAAGTCACAAGTGAGTGGGTTTGTTTGGCATCGAGGGCTCGGGACTCGGGTACTATGGGGGCCATATACAGAATGGACTCAGGGACCGCTTCCAATATCGCTTTGACTCTGGATGGCTGGTGACAGCCTTGCTTATGTGTTCATTGTTGCTGAAGATAAGGTTTCCCGCGACAAGTGCCAGGGGGGAAGCGCCAAGCATCATTTTGCTGTCGTCGTTGCAGTAATCTCTGACTTCTGATACTCTGACCGGCATTTACACTCTGTCACAACCCTCTAGGAACACTTTGAATATTGGATTCTGTGGAGTGTGATGGGGATGGTGGAAGGTCGGTCAATAGATTCAATCAAAAATAGCTTCCATTACATACTTTCGCTCGCATGGGGCGTGAGATGAGTGTTCCAGTGGTGATTCTGAATGAGAGGCATGTGTCGTGGATTGGTCTGTGGGGGGGGGAATGTCACATCCCCGATTTCTGTTTCGTTATGAGTGGGTATCGGATAGGAGTGAGTAGTTCACCTGGTGAACTTGGGTCAGCATGGCTTGCTATGGCAACGCTTGTGTCATGAACCGGCCGGGCCCTAGCCCTCCTGGTTCATACAGGTCCTCACTGCGCCACGATCACTGCGCCACGATCACTGCGCCGTGCCGCAGCGACTACGCTTTTCTTCTCTTCCTTCGTTCATCCACCCCACGGACGAAGATATAAACCCGCCTTCGGCCTACAGGTTTAGATCTTCGTCTCACCTCCTGTATTGTAGTTAGGAGTGCACTTGGCACTCTAATACATTGGTCAGTCATTACGCTTGTGCCTCTTGCTGTGTGCC
>NW_026516585.1:0-18380 GCF_025602895.1 Polychytrium aggregatum
CCCGCCTGCAGAACCAAGCTACAGGCAGCCACTGGTTTAGGACTCATGCAACCCAATATTACAGGACAGGGCTTGGGTAGACCACCACAAAGGACAAGAGCATGCCGTGCGCCGTCCCAGAACCACCCCGGCAGGCCATACCGAGTACGATCCAGGCGTGAGCGCAGAGAGCGCGGAAACGGCTCCCGATGCTGCTGATATTGGCACCGTCGACGTGCTTGATGAGAGCGAATACAGGAGAGTCGCGAACTCGGCTTGAGTGAGAACTTCCTTTGCCTGGGCAATGAAGTCCTCGCTTGTGATCGACTGATCCTGTCAGCAATTTGTTCGGGTATAGTTGAATATGGCATTCGGAATGCGTGGAGCAGCGAGAAATTCACGGCGGGATCGGTAAGTGCAGAGTGGGCGAGTCGTTTCATTGCTCCGCAGATCCTCGCTCTCGAAAGGCCCGTCGTTCAGCCAACACCCGGCCATCCCACCTGGCTGCGGGTCAGCAGTGTTGAGAACCGGGTTTTCCGGTCGCCTGGCAGCTTGGATGCAAAACTTTGGATGGTAGCAGATTGAACCAGCGACGACAAGCTTGTCGGGCTTGAAGTGGTTGTGAATCCCAGCCCTGTCGACGCAGAGGCGGGTCGAGCGGCAGAGGCAGCGAGGGGCACTGGCGTTTGTTCAAAGCAGTCACAGAGAGATGCGCATCCACAGTAGCATCAGTACCAAGTACCATTCTCCGAGCTTCCCCAAGCGTATCGGAGAAGCTGCAGAGGTCGATGCAGGGGCCGATCAAGGGGCAGCATCATCCTTGGACTGGACTCACAGGTGGCGCCGTCGTGGTCGGCGCTTGAGGTTTCGCCACCGATGATCTCGCCGAAATCAAAGTCGTAGTTATCGGTTGTCGATACGGGCGTCGATGAAACCGATCCAGCAAGGGACGCCGCCGGATTGATGGTGGAAACGTCCAGAAAGCTGCTGAGGGTTGTGTTGGCAGCGGCACTCGCATTCGGCGAAATGCCAAGGGAGCCCTGCAAGGGTCCGGACGACTCGGCCGAGAGCTGCGAAGATGAGTCTTCTGACACACGGCCGAGCAACTTCAGGATGCTATTTTCTTCCTCCATAGTCTGGTGTAGATGCGGATCGATCTGCAAATCAGATATGGATGTTCACGGGCTGCCTGTCGGTCTATTCGGCTGTGCGATCAGCGGCGCAAGAGACCAGCGAGTTCGTTAATGCACATGCACATGCACATGCACATCGATCCAGGGCGGCCCAGCTGCAGCGCTCCCGGCGTCTCCCGTCCGTACCTGATATGCGCAGATCAGCCAGGGCAGATGCGGCTCGAGGTGCGCTGAGGCGGCTGCTCGGCCACTCGCCCTCGGACGCATTCGATCCGGCGGCGTCTGGCTGGACAAGCCGCTGCGCTTTTTTCTTTTTGGTGGCGATCGCTGGGTTTTGGGGTTGGCGCGATCTGGTCCAGCACAATGCCCCGACAGCCAGCACCAGCACCAGCATCAGCACACAGAGGCATCCGGCCGCGAGCCATGCCGGCCAAGCAGCCAGGGCCCAGCCAGCGAGATCTGGAGCGCGAGAGAATCGAGCGGAGAATGAATGCCTTCCACAACCCCGAGGACGAAGACAGCGACGGCTCCGATATCCAAGACAGCGGCAATATGGATGATGGCGATGGCTTTGACTACGAACAGGAATACGGTAGCAGCGATGACGAAGAGGAAGAGGAAGAAGAAGAGGAAGAGGAAGAAGAGGACGAAGAAGAGGAGGAGGAGGAAGAAGAGGACGAAGAAGAGGAGGAGGAGGAG
Source organism: Polychytrium aggregatum (assembly GCF_025602895.1). Classification (NCBI taxonomy): domain Eukaryota; kingdom Fungi; phylum Chytridiomycota; class Chytridiomycetes; order Polychytriales; genus Polychytrium; species Polychytrium aggregatum. The sequence goes on from NW_026516585.1 coordinate 1,812, forward strand.
GAACAGCCTCCAAAGCGGCAATCAAAGCATACCAAGCTCGCCCGTGATCCCAAAGCCATGCAACTGGTATGTCTTTTGCTGACGAAAACGGATACCGTCGTGCGAGTCCTCCGCAGAGGTTCGAGTGCAGACCTGACCCCATCTCGCTCTTCAATGACACACAGGAAAGGCTCAAGCAAGGTAAACGCACATGCAGAATTAATGCGACTGAAACATAGATACTGATGCGCCCGCTGCGACCTGCTCCCTGTTCGTCTTGATGGCTCAGAGCTCGCGGAGGTCTCGTTTGAGCAACTGGCCTCGATCCAGAGCAAGATGGGCATGAAAAAGTTCCACGAGGCCCTTCGTGGGTCATCAAGGCCCGGTGCCGGCACCCGCCGCAGGGAAGCCAAAGATGAAGACGATGAGATCTATGGCGGCGACGACGACGACCGGGACCCGGATGATGATGAGGAGAGCCAAGAGGACGAGGGCCGCGACTGGAATCGTCGCTCGTCCGCAAAGGATGCTAAAAAGGCAATACCCCGGCGGAAAGATAAGAACATGTGAGTGAACCATGCGGCAGATGCGGACAAAGCTCCTTTGCTGATGGACTGTCTCCATGGATTGCCATATCCAGGCCGATGGAAGTGTCGTCCAAGAAACCAGTTTCCCGAGCACGAACAGTTGTGGAGCTGCCCAAGCGGGTAGGTTTCCTGGTAGCAACATCGACGGATGATTGCTCCTATCCGCGCATGTCTTTATGGCCATCATCCTCGGCTTGGCCTGTGCAGTCCAGCAACCGGCCTTGAGAATGAAGTTGACCGACCCGTCTTGGCTCTCACCCCTGCAGCAAATTCGTGATCCGAGATTCGAGTCGCTCTCGGGGCGATTCAACGAAGATCTCTTCAAGCGCTCGTACGGATTCTTGAGTGACTATCGAGCGGATGAAATGAAGCAGCTGCGCGAGCAGATCGCAAAGACCAAAAACATACAAGAGCGCGAGAGAATGGACCGAACCCTGCAGAAGATGGTAATTGTCGGCAACTCGCCACTACAGCGTTTGCTCGGTCTCAAGGCTGGATGCTGACAATTGACACACGCTCTTCGTTCGACTTGGCAGATCTCGAAGCAGAAATCCAAGGAGCGAGATGACGATCGCAAGAAGCTTAAGAGTGAATGGAAGAAGAGCGAGCTGGACATGGTCAAGCGGGGCAAGAAGCCGTTCTTCCTCAAAAAAGGTAGATGTTGTTGCTGCCCATGATGCACTGCCCAGCGAGGTCTCTGGGTAGTCATCGCCATGGCTCTAACCACACATCTACCGTCCCAGCCGATGCAAAGAAGCTCGAGCTTGTCAGCAAATTCAAGAACATGTCGCCAAAAGAGGTGGACAAGGTCCTCGAGAAGCGACGAAAGCGAAATGCTGCAAAGGAGCACCGGTTCATGCCCTACGAGCGGCGATCTGCCTGACACTCCCGCTGACAGAAACAGCGTTCTGGGAAGTGCGGCCAAAGCACGCACTCTGTTCGATCAGGCAAGAGGGTGCTGCCAACGGCACTCGGGGCAGCGGCGACAGCCATCGCTGGTCAAGACCATTGGTGTCCAGAGTGTAGACACATGTCCTGGCGTGCGAGGAAAGCTTCAATACATCAAGTGGCAGCACCACCCGATGGTCGCCTCAGCACAGACCGGGCATACTGCGTTTTCGGCCAAGAACGAGCTCGGCCATATCCCCAGCGCTCACAGGCGATTCGCGCCACCGGGCTGCGACCCTGCTCTTTGCCTCGATCTGTGCCGCTGCTGCAACATGGGACTGGACTTTGAAGACCTCCTCGGCGAGCACTTGCTTTCAAGCGAAGGCACTCGAGCGACCGCCGCGGCCCTCGAGGGCAAGACCGTTGGTCTCTACTTTAGTGCCCACTGGTAATGGTCGCCATTTGCAGATCCTGGTTGGGGGAAGTGCAAGGCAGATCCTGGGCGAGAGCGGTCCGCACAAATGTCGATCCTACTTTCTCCTCCCCTCACATGAGGAAGCTTTGGCTGTTTGAAGGGCAGCACATACCAGGACCAGTCGAAAGGCGAGGCAGCCCCCATCGGGCGACGGTGGACGGTCGTGCTGACTGCTCGCTTCCATCTGCGGTCTCGCTCAGGTGTCCGCCGTGCAGGGCATTCACCCCCGTCCTGGTCGAGTATTACCGCAACCTGCTTGCCAACGATAAAGCGTTCGAGATCGTCTTCATCAGCATCGATCACAACGCCGAGGCCTTCCAGGACTATTTCAAATCGATGCCATGGCAAGTTGCGCCCTGCCCACTCCTCATCCCCAGCGACTGGATTGCCCCGGCCGACCCACCCTGACCTGACCCACGACCATTCGCTCCTTTGCCGGTGCTCCAGGCTGGCCTTCCCGTTTGACCGGACAGCGGCCGAGTCGTTGGGCCAGCGATTCCAGATCAAAGGCGTACCCACTCTCATCTTCCTCGATCAAAAGGGCGAGATCCTGTCCTCCAACGGGCGTGCCAATGTCCTTGGCGATCCCGAGGGACTTGGCTTTCCGTATCCGCCGAAATCCGCCAGGGAGATTCTTGGAACCAGTTTTGTTGGCCCTGACGGACAGCCGGTGTCGTCGGTCGCTCTGGACGGCAAGACCGTCGGTGTCTTGATTGCCAAAGCCTCGCACCCACTCCAAGACGACCTTGCCAAAACCTACAAGAGCACGCTCGACCGGAATCTGCCCTTTGAGATCATCGCTCTATCAGACGGTGAGGCACAGGCATATTTGACCGCACGACCCCAGTGTCGAGGAGGCATCCTCATCACTGACACTAACTACCATCTCTGGCTCATTGTTGCGATCGGTCAGATCATCTCCAGAACGTGCCGTGGCTGACCGCTCGGCCGAAGGAGGCAAGGCGAATCAAAGCCGAGTTTTGGTGAGCAACGACCGCCGGCTCCATAGCAGGGACAGGCGCCCTGGCTGTGCCTCGGCGGTAGTGAGAAGGCCCATGAGAAACGAGACTGACCTGTGCGTACGTACTATTATCAGCGAGCGACTGGGCATCGACCGGGCACCGCATTTGGTGGTGATCGGGCCAGACGAAGCCATCATCAACCACGACGCACTCGTGCACGCTTCCAGCGACACCCAAGGCGAGCTGTTCCCCTGGCACCCCAAGAACGTGGTCGATATTGCCGAGGTGCGCAAGCGAGGCGATCGAGACATTGAGGCAATCGAGGCTATCGAGGCGATCGAGGCAATCGAGCAGCGGTGCTCGTTCCTGCACGGCGTCCATGGTGGGCTGTCGTCGGCGGTTGGGTCGCCAATTGGCTGCTCGTCAATGGTAACTCTGACAATATCGATACCAAACATGCCGACCATCGCTTCTCCAGTCATTCACATCGGCAGGTCACCACATAACCCACAAGACCTCTTTGATCGCATTCTTTGGGTCTGCCTCGGAGGTGGGTGCTCGATCCAGCACATACATCCCTCTCGCTGTCACATCTGCAACGGTGGCGCCAACACGGCCAGGCTGGCTGATATGATGTCTGTTTCTATTGCCCGCCAGAAACAAGCCGCGGAAATCGAGCGCACTCTGCAAGAAGTGGCCGATCGTCATGTTGAAAAGATGGTCTGCAAAGATGACATGTGCGTGATCGTCAAGACAGAGCCGCAAGTGCTGTTCTTTACGAGCAAGCACGATTGCAAAATGCAACAGCTCGTGCGCCAATACTCGCAGGTCCCACCCGAGCAGTGGCCCGCCAAGCCCTTTGTTTTGGTGATCAACGCAGGTGCCAAGAGCATTGCTGTTGTTGAAGAAGATATCAACCATGTGAGCGCATCGTGCTGACCCGACAGCACCACGGTGGTCGGGTGATTCTTGCTGCAGTCCCGGATGGATGCGCTGCCCTGTGCTGCATATCGACTGACATCCATGGCGAATGCTGCAACGCGCCGGTCACCAGAGCAACCTGCAGAGCCTCATCGATCGCATCCAGTCGAGGCAGCTGTCGATGCAAAAGCTGGCTCCGTCGTCGGCCGAGCCTATTTTCAAGACCGTGCCGTACCTCCTGGTGCCTCTGGCACTGCACCAGATCAGCGCAAGCTTGAACCAGGTCTTTGACCGCCAGAGCCTCCTGTCCCGCGCGGGCAGCTACTTGATCTGGTTCGTTGTCATGGTGATGTTCTTGCGCTTGGCCGGCCGTGTGGCGGCTCTGGCGGAGGAGTACATCAGCCCGCGCCTCAAGTACGAGTGGCAGGAGCCGGGCAGCTATCGCCGCCCCAAGCGTGAATGAAGCAATACAGCGCACCCATCTTGAAACAGGACGGGGTACTCTGCGCCGGCGACCCCAGCCCCATGCCTTGTGGATCCAAGACATGCCCGCTTGGCTGTCCTTCGGTTCTGGCTGGCCCGGATCGAACACAGCGTCCCTGTCTTCGTCCGCGCGTGACTCTGTGCGACGGGGGCTTGCGTTGGTCCCGGCTCTGCGCCGGATCAGCCCCCCCAAACAGCCCTCCAGATCCAGAGCTGCCATGGCTTCTCGCAGTCTCGTCTCCCGTCGCTCCTGTCTCTGTCTCTATCTCTGTCTTTATCATCGTCGTCGACATCTGTCGCCATGGCTCCAGTCCCTCCCCAACGCAAGTCCAACATCCTGGTCACCGGCTACGGTGTAAGTGTTTGCAGCCACCAGTTTCTCCTCCGGCCGGCTGTGGCTCCTTTCGCCGACACCTGTTCCGCACGTTGATGCCTGCTCTGCACGCCGCTCTGCTGGCGATTGAATCTTATTTGGTGCTGCTGTCCATCCCCCCCTTCCTAATTCCACAGGCGTTCAAAAGCGCCCCCGTGGTAAGTATGCATCCTACTCTGCTGGCGCTGTCTGTCGATGCATCGCACTCGCTCACTGCTCGGCCCCGCCAATAGCTGAACCCCTCATGGGAAGCCGTCAAGACCCTCGAGGGCCTGCAGTCCAACGGATACCGCATCGTCCCTCGGCTCATGACCGTCGCCTACGAGTTTGTCTCTGGTAAGAAATGCGCCGTGTAGCTGAGTTCTCGCTGTCAAACAGATACCGATAGTGCCCTGAACCTGCTCGGTCTCGCCGCCACCCAGCGAACCTGCCTCCCCTGATTGCCGAGTTCGAGCCGGCAGCGATCATCCATGTCGGCCAGGGTCTCCCGAATACCATCAACCTCGAGACGATTGCCCATCCTCAGGGCTACGTCCATCCTGATGTCGAGTAAGTGCGAATCGGGCTGCCTGCTTGGCTCTACTGTCGTGCTAATTGGCCTGGGTCCGGTGTGGATCGGATGTCTCCAGAAACCAGATGGCCCCTGAAGGCACCGTCATTCTGCCTCCCCCTGCGGATGGCTCGCCCTTCCCGTCTCCTCTTCGCACCATCCTCGACAACGAAGCTCTGCGAGACGCCATGCGCGCAAAGGGCTGGGACATTTGCAACGTCTCGACCGATGCTGGCCGCTACCTGTGCGAGTATATCTTCTACTCATCGCTCTACCTCACCCGGGAGTCGCCCGTCCCTGTCCTGTTCCTGCACATCCCGGCTCCTGGTGCGCCTTATTCTCAGGAGCAGCTCGACATTGCCGTCCGCGATCTCGTTTCGTTGGTTGCTGCCACCCTTGAGGCCGGGGCCCTTAGCGGAGCCTGAACGGCGATTCAACCAGGCGCAATGCTGCCAGGCACATGGTGGCCGTCGTTGTGCCCTCAGCGTCGATTACATTGGGCCAGCTTGTCCTCGTATGTATGTGTTCTGTCGCCATCGACCATGTCAATATACAGTGAAGCGATGGATCTGCCTTTGGGCATGGCCCCTCTTGCTCGCCGGGTGAGTGTCTCGATAGACTTGGAACGCCAGCCGTGCTGGATCGAAAGCATGGCTACAGCGAACCCATTCTCGAATGGGACATGCGGACGACTTGGGCGGGTTGGATGACGTCGATCGGTGCTGGCTGAATGATGCTGACCCGCCTGGCTAAACGACGTCGATCGGCACTCGCGGGTGATGTTTCCCGATTCAAGAGTCCTCGGGGGCTCCAGGCGCGGACAGCCCGAGGAGGCGGTTGACCCACGCAGCGACAGCAAAGAGGCATCGGCAGAGTGGGTCTTGGATCTTGGTCCTCGATTCGCGACGAATCAGCGATTGCTGCTCAGTCGATTGTACTGGCTGGTGCGGCCTCAGGTGCAATGTATGATGGCTTCGGGCTCCCAGAGCAGCGACTGGAAGGCAGTGACATTCAAACAGCAGCAATTCGACAAGGGGTCGGCATTGCTCCTCGACACTTCGGACCCACATCGAGCCGAATCCCGGACAGAAAGCAAGCCACACCCCTGCGAGGGATACCGAGTCGTTGCACAGGTCGCCGATCAATATCCCATGCCTTGTCTTGACGGTCTGGCCTGGCATCTTCAAAACAACTGACACACCTGGTGGCAATGGCAATGTATGCTGAGCCTAATGCGATGCTGAGACATGTCCCTCGCAGGATGGTCATGCATCTCGTGCAGTCCCGAGCAGAACAGCCGATCAAAGCAACCAGATGCTGTGCGGATCCCACGAGCGACTTGCTTTCCTCTTTCCTTCCACAAACCCCTTGGAAGTCGGCCGGCCTGGCTGCCCCAGTTGTCTTTGCGGTCTTGGCAGTGCTGCCCAAGTGTATATGCTTCGTCGCGGCAACGAGCCATATGTTCCCACACCACATAAATAGGCTCGCTCCATCCCTCGGCCATGACGCTCGCCAGCCGCAAAAGCCTCATCCTACCCCAAACAAGCCAAGTCCGGCTCGCTCCTTTCCAAGTCCGTTCTTTGGTGCCTCATTGCCGATTCCTCCGACAAGCCCTTTCAAATGTCTGGCGCCTACAAAACCCCGATTGTCTTGCTTGCGGCTCTCGCCCTTCTTCTGCCAGCGTGCTTGGCCTGGCAGCTCGACGTTGTTCTCTACGAAGATATCAACTATGGCGGACGAGCTGTCGACTTTCAGGTCCATGACAGTCTCAAGTGCTATAATATCCATGAATGCTTTAATGACCAAATGTCCAGCTTCAAAATCACGGCCAGCTGCGATATTCCCACTGGCATGTATCTCGTCCTGGCTGCCGATATCCAATGCCCCTGGAACGACTGGAGCGACTTTTGCACTGCGGACAACTCGCAAGATCTCACCGCGTACGTCAACCTCGTGGCCTGCCAGACGGTTTCCGTCCCCTGGGTCGGCTCGTGCTTGAACGATCAAGTCAGCGCCTTTATCATTCTCGAAGACTGGCAGAGCAACCTCTGGTGGAACTCTGGCCAGTACACGTTCGGCTGCTGAGCGCCCTGTCTGTCCCTGTGCTATGCAACGTGAATACAGTCAGTTCAGAGTGCCGTTATGACCGTCGATACCTGCCTCGTTCGTTTTGACGGTCGCTCCCACATCGCATCCTGGCCATGTCTCTCTGCCGCACCTTGGTGCTTCTGGCTTCACTCGCGCGGAGGGCGAATCAGCGTGTGCATGCGTCTGGCGGACCGAGGCAATCCCCAGATCGCTGGCGGATTCCGTTGGTCGGGCTGTCTTGCTGGCCCTCGCTTCGGTCCAGCGCCCTCTTCCCAGCGCCCCTTTCCAGGCCCGGCCGTCTCGCCCGGCTGCAGCGCCCTCAGTCCTCCGTCAACCATCCCCACACCCGGCCGCCTCGCTCGCGCTTGCTCCCGCTATGGATTCTAAGGCTGGATCCACCCAGGGCACCTCCATTGCACGGATTCTGTTCTATCTCGGCTCTTGGTAGTGTTCTCGGCGTGGATGATTCCCCCGATGTCCAGCACGCTTCTTCGTATCCCTTCCCGCCGCTGCGTATCTCTATCCCTCCCTCATTGCACATCCCGTTGACGATCCGACCCCTTCCTTCTCAGGTACTTTTTCTCGTCGGCCCTCTCAATATACAACAAGGCCCTGCTTGGAAAGCACCAATACAACCTCAACCTGCCGCTGCTGCTATGCGCGATCCATGCCATGACCCACTTCTTGACGTCCCTGTTCCTCTACAACTTCTTCTGCATGGACCTGCGGCGGCGGCCAAAGCCCACTGTCTACCACTATCTGACGCACGTCGTCCCGACGGGGCTCTGCACAGCGCTTGGTAAGAAGCCACCAGATGCCCTGCGCCAGCCCGCTTCGGGCATATCCGCAAGCGCCTCACAGAAGTGTCGCCAGAATAGCAAAGCTCGTTCTGCTTGGGCTGACCCGGATTTCTTCTCAATCTCCAACGGCTCTGTTTCCATCCCGGACCAGACATTGTGATGAGCAATGCCTCGCTCCACTATATCAGCCTCTCCTTCTACACGATGATCAAATCGAGCGTGCCCGTTTGGGTTCTGATGTTCGCCTTTCTGTTTGGACTGGAAAAGATTCGGCTCTCGCTGATAGCCATCATCATGATCATCGTCTTTGGCGTCGTCATCACCATCGCCGGCGAGATCAAATACGACACGCTTGGCCTGGTGCTCGTCCTCGGCGGCTCCATCTTCTCGGGCCTGAGGTGGTCGCTGACCCAGATTCTGCTGCAGGGCCCGTCGTCGCCCATGGGCCATCCCGTGCTGACGCTTCTCTATCTCAGCCCGGTCATGGCCTTCTTCGATGGCATCCTCTCGCTCGTCCTCGAGTTTGGATACGGCAACGCTGCCAATCACCCTCAATTCGCCTCTGTCGGCTCCATCGTTGATCTGGTTGGGCTGCTGGCCATTGGCGGCGTCCTTGCGTTCCTGATGACGATTTCCGAATATTTTTTGATCGCCAGCACGTCCGTCGTCACTCTCTCTGGTAGGTCGCTGGCTGTGGCAAGTGTCGCTGATGCGTAGGGGAAAGGCTGGCCAGCACCCGCCAAGTATTGAGCCAGCCAGGCCGCACCCACAAGATCGGCACAGAGGACGTACATCTAACATAATGCTTGCCACCGTATCCGCTCGGCTTGCCATCCAAATGCAGTTGCGGTAAGTCGATCTAGCCCGAACATCTGGTGCTTGCGGATAGGATAGGATAGGATAGGATAGGATAGGATAGGATAGGATAGGATAGGATAGGATAGGATAGGATAGGATAGGATAGGATAGGATAGGATAGGATAGGATAGGATAGGATAGGATAGGATAGGATAGGATAGGATAGGATAGGATAGGATAGGATAGGATGGGATAGGATAGGATAGGATAGGATAGGATAGGATGGGATGGGATGGGACAAGGATGCTACGAGCCGCCGTGATCTGCACGCAGAGGTAGAGTCTAAAATATGGTGTCGGCTCATGCCAGGGCATGTCCAAGGAAGTCGTCGTGATCGTGCTGTCGATGATTATCTTTGGAGATCACGTCACCATGATCAACGTCGTCGGCATCATCATCACCATTGGCGGAATCGCTCTCTACAACCTCTACAAGTACAAGAACGGCAGCCTGGGGCACCATGCGCGCAGGGGGCCGTATTCATCTGTGTCGTCCAAGGACAACGAGCTGGCCATCTTTGACGACTGATACAATGCAAGCGATTCGGGGCGGTCTCTGCAGCGGGGAGCGGAGGTGGGCGGGAGCAAATCCTCAATACAATTCTCAGTCAATAGACCAACGCTGGCTGCTTCGATAGTGTGCCCATGAACAAGCAGCCGGCGATCTATGCCCTCTGGCTCGTCGCCGTGATCCAAGCCATGCGCCGCTCGCCCAGCACCAACCAACTCTCTCCTGATCTGCCCGACTGGCCTGTTGCCTGCCTGCCCGACTGGCCTTTGCCTGCCTGCCCAACACATCCATCTGTTTGTGCTCCGTCGATTCTGTCTGCCTGCTTTACTTTGCGAGTCCCTGCCAAACCAACCCCTGCAACAGCCATCGCTATCAAACCGCCATGGACGCTCCAGCGACCGATCACCCCTTGCCTCAAGTCCTCGAAGCTGTTGGAGCCATCACCAAGAGCAAGAGCAGCCTCGAGACGACAGACTGGGTCCAGCTCCATCGTCTCGTTGACGAGATCGACGACACCGAGATCTCGAGCTGCGGCTGGGACTTGGCGCTTCTACTGATGCCGCATCTGAACTGGTCCACACTGGATGAAGCCAACTCGTCCCACGCCGCTGTCTCCAAGATCCTTGGTCGGGTTGCAAGCAACGTCGCTGCCCGCGAGCTCCTGGTTTTTGTGCCAGAATATATGCTCGGGATGACGCTGGATCCTGAGGAGCTGCCCCGCCTGCTGGTGGAAGTCCCGAGGCTGGTAGCATGCTTGCAGATCTTGATCCAAGGTGAACATGCTGGGGCCTGCAATCTGCTTGATTGTGGTGATCTGATGTGCTGATCGTGACCGACTGAGTCGACGTTGCTTGATCTGCCGAGCATCGAGGTCCGATCCACTGGGCCATTGTGGGTTGACCCTGGCTGCTCTCGCCGGCGAGCGCACTTGCGCTTTACTGTGTCCAGGTGTTCACACAATATCGAACCAAAGTCTGTGGACTGTCTGCTCATGGCCGGACTCTTCGCCACGTTGTTTGAAACCGCAGGTCTTGGCCGCATCCAACCGAACAAGCTCTTCCAGTTCATCCACCAGACTCTCTCTGCAATTGTACCCAGCTTCTCTGTGCTCGATCGGCTGGGCCGGTCTCTGAACAGCGATCAGTCCCCGAATGGCGGTGACGAGAGCAGGTTGGCAATCGTTGGCTCAATCGAACCAGTGGAATGTATACTGCCTGGTAGCGCTCGAGCCGTAGTTGAGCTGACAACGATTGGTGGTTTTGACTGGATGGTGCCAGGGCAGTCGTCATCCATGCCGTCGAAAGTCTCATCGCGGAATTCACGGCATGCTGCAATTTGCTCGGTGAGCAGCTGGCAAAGGTATGTCTCAGACAGTATCATGCATTACAGCAATAACGGTGACGCCGAGTCGATGCGCCCCTGATCAAATCTTTCGACGACACCCTGAACCGCAGTCGACCGACAGCAAGAATGCGGAGCATGTGGCCTTTGCTTGCAAGGGATTCTACATGAAGATATTTTCCATGGGCCTCAGTCGCTTGCCTCTGGGCCTGGTATACCAGTCAAAGCCCCGCCTCTGGACCGCTCCGATTCAAGATAAGCTGTTGGTATGTCTCTGCACTTTGCTGCATATCATGCAGCGTGTGTTTGCCCGGTCTTGGATGGTGGACACATCACAGTCCGCTGATGCTACTTTTGACACCTGTCACAGGCGAGCGCCCAGGGACTTGGAATCGGAGCCTTCAATATTCTCGAAGGTAAAACATGCGTCCCACCTCGGCAATAGTTACTCGGCGCCACCTGTTCCTAACTTGATCAACGCATGCGAAAATATGCCACCAGATCATACTGCATCATTCCAATCATTCGGAGACATTGCTGTGTTCATCGCCTTGGTTCTTGAGCGAGACAGTCGCGAAGGCTCGGCCCGTTTCCTCGGGACCCACATGCTTCCAAAAGTGGTCGGGCGGCCATGGAAGCTGGCCACGGCCATCCCGCTGGGTGTCGTCCTGTTTGGGCAGAGGTGTGGTCCGCGATATGCTCCAACCGAGCGACAAAGGCTACAAAGTGGATTGCAAACGACTGAAGGCGATGCATTCGTGTGGATCATAGAAACTCAGGCTCTTGGCTGACATCTGGCTGAATTCAGCTCGACAGGGAATCCCGATGACGTCTTTATCGCCGACAAGGCACTGGTTTATCTACAGTACCTCTCGCAACACCTCGCCACCGAGTCGCTGCACATGGAAGACTACCAAATGGATTATGATGGCTACTCCATGAATGAGCTGATCCAGGTTGGCTGACTTTGGGTTCACTCTGCATCCAATGCAAACTGGACATGCTATCTCTGACTTTCGACTCGCGGCGACGATGCTTGTGGACAGCACTGACGCTGTCGTCTCGTCAGAATTCTCTCCAATTTATGGCAGGATGCCACGCCCCGGGACTTCGGTCGGTTGCGTTTGCAAAGTTCAAGACGTTTTTGCGTGTGTTTGACCACACCGTGATCTTGCACATCATTGCCGAGATTATGACGAAAAGCGGACAGCCCATCCTTGAAGTTGCAGCGCTTGCTATCCTGAAGGAGTTTGTCCACGAATTCTGGAATCGACCGCATGATTCTGGGGTGAGCCGTGTATGCATTTAAGCACAACTGACTTGTATGAGGGCACTGGTGGCACTGGTAACAGTGGTGGAGCCTTGATTTTGGAGGCATGCGTCGATCAACTCTGCCAGTGATGCAATCGTGGAATGGCGTGAGAACCCGAATCAGACAGCCGCGAAACTGCTCGAACGCTGAGAGTTTTCTGGTCCACAATATCCCGCAGCGCCACCAAAGCCCCAAGCCGAATACTTTCGCATCACCCGTGCTGACCGAGACTCTGCTGAAGCTCTTGTTGGATCCAAAGCAGTCTTTCTATCTGGACCCTGTTGTGCCGTCACGGACTGTGCTGAACGATCGACAAACGCTGCTGAGGTCGTCGGACGTGGTCATGCACGTCTTGAACCTGTACCTCTACCTTCTGATCCGAGATCTACCCAGTCGCAAGGTAACGCCTGCAGCACGAGCGCCGGGCTCGCCTTTGAGTCGTCTGGGCGAGTCTACCGCGCATGCCTTGCACCTGACCAATGTAGCCAACTCGAGCGATGATGAGCTGAGATATTATTTCGGTCCGATGACATGCATCACCCTTCAGCTGGGCTTGTGGGATAAGAGCCACCTCGATGCTACGAGAAGAGCCTTTCTGGATCCACTCGCTCGACACGTCGAGCGGCTTGCTCAAGAACAGGAAAACCAGCACTGCCAGCAGCACGCCGAGGAGACAGACCACGACGATGGAGTCGACCACGCATGCGCTGTAAGTAAACCCTCGGCCATGCATTCCAGAACCGCCCATGGCGGTCCGTTGGCGCAACTGACGGGATCCGCTCCACCTGCAGGCGGATCCAACCAAGAGCTTGCTGCTGAATATGATGCAATCGACGCTGAGTCGAATCGAAGAGATCACGACGACGGCTGATCAGGACGAGCAGGAGTGACCGAAGGCAGGAGACATGGGATCGTTGGCGAGCATGTGTCGAGCAAAACGGGGTGTCCCAGTTGTATTTTGAACACCTGTACAGTCAATCCAGAAAGAAACGGGACAGACATGCGTCCTCTGTGCGGATCGAGCAACCCCGCCCCCACGGCCCACTGCATGCACCACGCCTGCCCGGATGATCCACCCGATCCACCAGATCGATACACCCGACCCACCAGACCATCACGATTGACCAAATCCAGAGACACGATGCATGCGCAGCACGACACGCCCCCCTTGTCCTCTTGTCCTCTTGTCCTCTTGTCCTCTTGTCCCACGGCAAAGTGCTTCCGCATCGCCATCGGATCGCGGCAGAAAAATGGCGCCTTCCCGCTGCGTTCTCTTGGCAGTCCCAGCTTCCTCTCCAGACCTGCATCCAAGCACTGCCCTACGCTCAGGTAGATGTCCTGGCCCCATCGTCTGGCTCCCGCGCATGCGCATCGGGTCACTGACCCAGCGACTGCGTTCTCCGGCATCTCTGCCATCATCCACAGCTCCATGGACTTGCCAACCGATGCCACGCCGCTGTTGTCCGGATCAGTGCAGCATGGGGCTCATCCACCCCAACCCGTCGATGGCCGGCCCAAGTCATTCCGAGGTGAATTGCAGCAGCCATGCTCCAGCATATCTGCTCGCTTCAGCACGTTGTCGCTGCTCGTCCACCGCCGCCGTAGCCGCACCTACTCGCCCGTCGGACTGCTTGCTCACAAACCTCTTGCACAATCACGCAACGGGTCCGATTCGGCAGCTCGGCTGAAGCGCTTCCTGCGTGATCCCAACGTCCTGAACGCCGCCGTGTCGATCCTAATCGGATTCATCATCGCCCACATTCCGCCGCCGGAGGGGCTGACAAGGACTGCGATGCAGCTTCTCGGCGTATTCGTCAGGTAAACGGCATGCCGCAGCGACGGGGCCGGATAGCCGGGCGACCGGGGTCTGGTTGTCCTGTCTGGTGGCTGTCGGCAAGCTGGAGCATCCAGTTGCTGTTGGTGGGTCTGCGGGCCGTGTGTTTGACTGTCCGTCTGTCGAACGAACAATCTGGAGGCGTGCAGTCGGGTCGCAGCATCATGGCATCGCTTGGTGCGGGCAGAGCCATCCCAAAATGCAGGAAATGCTGGACAGCTTGCAAACCAACCAAGCCCATCAGCATCAACCCCCTCCTCTCTGCTTCAGTCGCGGCGTGCTAACCAGACATTGTATCTCCAGTGTCATTTTGACCCTGCTGTGCACCGAGATCACCATCTCCATCGTGGTCCTCAATGGGCTGCTGGTGCTGATCCTTGCAGACAGCTTCATGTGCACAACCGAGGACGGCAAGGTTATCGAGTGCCGGCTCTGCGACACCGAGGATCGCATCGGCGGCGGCACGCACATCAGCTACAAGTGCGATGGCCGCCAAGGCTCACTCAAGGTGGCACTCTCAGGGTAAGCTGATTCCATGCTCCAGCGTCGGGACTCTGGGTCTGGGTCTGGGTCTGGGTGTAATGGTGAATGGTATCGCTGCTGCCTAAAGCGCTGCGGACTCAACTCGAATCTCGAGAGAGGAAGGAGCCTTCGTTTGAGCCTTCGTTCGAGCCTTCGTTTGAGCCTTCGTTTGAGTCTGCTCACTCACGCTTCTGGGTCGCCGGCCATCCAGCTTCTCGATGCCGCTGTCATTCCTGGTCCTTGCCGCCTTCCACATCGGCCACGCCGTCGACGCCACTGGTCTGGGCCGAAGGGTCTCACTGCTGCTCGTCAAGTACATGGGCGGGTCGCTTCTTGTCTTGGATATGCGCTGACGGCCTCGGGTTAGTTCTGTGCTCGACTGCGATGTTGCCAGCAGCAGCATCGTGCATCTCGTTACCCTCGGTGGTGGCAGCCCTGAGCCTCTCTGACCTCGCCCGGCTTCCTGGTTCCAGAGCTCCTTCTGGGTCCGTTCATCCCCAGCAACACTGCCCGCGGGGGCGGCATTCTCATGCCCATCACCATGTCGCTCGCCCAGGTACTTGGCTCGACGCCGAGCGAGAACCCCGAAACAGGGTCGTTTCTGGTCCTCTGCGGCAACCACGCCAACTTCATAGCCTCGTCAATGTTCGTCACCGGCACAGTTGGAAATCCTCTAATCGTCGGACAAGCCGCAGCGGTATTCAATCTCGAGTTCGGCTTTGTCCGGTGGTTCGTCGGCGCAGTCGTCCCAGGGCTCGTCGTGGCAGCCCTCATTCCACTGATTCTGTCCAAGTTCGTGCGGACAAGCTACAACGCCTGCGCTGTTCGTTCCCTGGCCAAGCAGGAGCTGAGCCGCATGGGGCCTCTGTCATCGAAAGAAATCCAAGTTCTGAGTGTCCTGATCCTGTGTCTTGCCTTGTGGGTCTCTGGCTCGTCTCTGGACATGCCAGAAGCTTATGTGGCGCTGCTGGGCATTTCGCTTCTCCTGATGATGGGTACAATCAGCTGGAATGAAGTGATCGAGAATTCAAAGGGTAAGCGGCTCGGTGCCATTTCGACTCGACGACTGCGTTCCTGATCTCGCGAGGGCCTCGCCAGGGTCTCATCAGGGTCTCATCAAGACGAGCTGCTCATCGGGCACTGTTGCTTGGTATCTCGCTAACGCACCGCTTTTTGATCTGAACTCTGGACCTTGACGCACGTGGCTCCATGCAGCGTGGGATTCGTACTTTTGGCTTTCGGGAATGGTTCTCATCGCCGATCAGATCTCCAAGCTCGGACTGGCCCGCTGGTTCGGCAATTTCTGCGTCGGCTTCCTGGAGAGCGCGCATCTTTCGCCGTTGACCTCGACCATTTCCATCTCGACGATTTACTTCCTTTCGATGCTGATGTTTTCGAGCTTAACTGGACACATCGTCGCCCTGGTGTCGCCCCTGATGGAGGCGGGGAAGCAGCTGGGCTGCCATTCGCGCATACTCACAGCCTGTCTGGCCTACTTTTCCAGTCTTGCCGGGAGTCTGGTAATGATTTCGGGGTGGCGTGCACGAATGTGGCATAGATGGCAACCGATTGCAATGGAATGGTTTGGCGGCAATCACCGCCTTGGCTTCCCGTTGAGGGTCTCCAGGGCTATATTATAACTGGTGGTTGACTAACACACGGCCTCGTTTCTGATAGACAAACTACTCCTCCGGATCGTCCTGCCATATACTTTGGTGAGTCGAGCTGACCCGGTCGCTACCCAGATAGGCGCGCATTTCTCTGATTTGTGGTGATCCTGACGACATGCACTCGTCTACGTGCGAATTGGGTGGTGTCTTGTGGTACTTGTCCGATCTATGGCCACTGCATTGGCTTTCTCACCCGCATGACTATGGTTTCGTCAGGCCAGGGCTTTGTCGACCGCAAGACCTGGTTCCTGGTTGGCGGGGGCGTGGGCCTCGTTCACCTCGGAGTCTACTTCACCGTCGGCATGTTCTGGTGGACGATTCTCGGTTGGGGAGCAAGTGCATGAACAGAGCCTTGCACAGAGCGAGCCACTAGGACAGAGTAAATCTGCTGGCGACCCGATGCAACGGTTGAGCTT
>NW_026516586.1:0-18107 GCF_025602895.1 Polychytrium aggregatum
GGCAAGCCAGCCTGGTCTGGCCTGGTCGCAGGCAGAAACGCGAGCAAAAATGAACTTTCGGAGTGGGTGGCGCGCCAAAATACGAACCACCACGAAGCAAAACCGCCTATTTCCAATCGCGGGGATCGAACCTGGGTTGCCAGTAGGAAGGCCACCAAGTCGTTTGAATGACATAAGGTTCAGTGGTATGTGTGTGTTTTGTTTTCAGGAAGAGCACGTACGAGGAATTGAACTCCGGACCCACCGTGTCGGTGGCACGCGCTATCGAGTGGACTAAACTCGCTCCTTGCCTGACATGGCGCTACCACCACCTTTCACCCTTCTCACCACACACGTGACTCCAGACCACTCATTTGGGTCAAATGCTCAGGGACAATGGATGTCTCTGAGCCTCGTAGACTCACAGATGATCAATGGAGAATTCAAGAACAATGTATTTCAATTATCGACCAGACATACGCTTACTGGCTGGCCTGAGTAGCCGGGAAAGCAGCGACATACGAGCTTCCATCAGGAGCAATGCCGACCGGGGGTGCGGTGCTGGGCTGCTGGGCGACGACCGGCTGTGTCTGAGCGGGAGGTGCTTGCTGAGCAATGACCGTGGCGACGGGGGTGGCATCAGCGGCCGCAGAGACCGGTTGCTTCTGAGGGCGGGGCAACGCCGAAACCTTTCCGGTAGAGGTGGAGGCGCCGCTGAACCAAGGGCAGAACTTTCTCGCCGCCACATAGCTCACACCCACGACGACAACGATGATGATGCCCCAGAAGATGTACGGGTTGGACGAGATGTAGTCGGTATAGTCAGAAAACGCCATGCTGAGCAATGTATTGTCTTACAGATAAGTCAATAAAAAAAGTTTGCAGCAAACACCACGGCGCTCATTCCATCTGGCGCAAGGCGAGCTCAGCACCTCTGGCGTACAATTCCTTGGCCACCTCAGGGTTTCTGGCAAAACCCACACCATCGGAATAGCGGCGAGCCAAGTGTCGCATCGCCGAGGGGAGTTCCTTTGTGGTGTGTTGATGATGGCGTTGACTTGGTTGTCGTCAAAGTCTTTGAAGTATTTGAGGCTGATCTCCTCGAAAGAGAACTTTGACCCAAGTGTGGCGGCTTGAACGTGCAATTCGAACGCCTTGGCAATGGAGCGACTGGTACCACGGCCAAAATGGTAGCATGTTGCGAGTCCCGAGATACCCTCGGCAAACGACTGACTCGCTGCCTTGGAGAAGAACTCGAATGCTTTGTGGTAGTCCTTCTCTACACCATCACCCTCGTAGTATGCACAGGCGATGTTGTACTGTGCACTGACATGTCCTTGGTCGGCGGCTTTCTTGAACCATGAAAATGCGACTTGGCTGTCTCTGGTGATGCCGATGCCATCGAAGTAGAGTGTGCCAATGACATTCTGAGCACAGGCCAGACCACCATCGGCTGCGAGAACAAGCCATTTGAGACATCTGGCCGAGTCCTTGTCGACATATATGCCATTGAGGTAACACATCCCAACCTCGAAGCAGCCGGTGAGGTTCTCCGCCTCAGCAGCCTTTCGGAAGTTGCAGAATGCTTCTTGGTGATTCTTGGGGACTCCGATGCCATCGCGATAGCATCGGCCAAGACGAAACTGTGCCTCGGCGTTGTTCCTCGCGGCCAGTATAGAGTACGCTTTCGCAGCCAGCACAAGATCTGCTGGTCGAGGATATCGTTGGTGAGATATTGCTCGATCGGTGCGGTTGATCCATTCGGCAGCTTCTCCAGACACCCAGTCAGTAGCCTGGCGGCTCTCACATGGTCGATTGGGAGACCAATGCCATTCTGGTAGCGTACTCCCAGTGCATACTGCGAGGGTAGATGACCATGCTTGGAAGCGTGGATGAACCACTTGGATGCGATGACGTCGTTCTTTTCGACGCCATCTCCCTTTGCGTAGTGGTACGCTAATTTTGCCATGGAAGAGACACATCCAGTATTCGCAGCATTGACCAAGGCCACGATGAAGCTCCTCTGTGGCTGTGGGCCAGGTGGTCTGGGGTGCGCTGATGTGATGTTCTCTTGAGCATTGCCGAGTGAGCTCTTCTTGGCGATCTGGGCGAATGTTACGGGCGGTGACTTGCGTTTGGCCATGATGGAGTGCGATGCGAGGGGAAGCGTCTGCTCGCAACCCACCACCCGACACCGATATCAACCGGACACCCTTGCACGCCGCACTCGCCGCTCCTGAGCACGTTACACCGATTTCTATAAAATAGCTATATTAATTATTAATCTTCCACCGCTTGTCACAGGTCAGACAGTGGGCGTATATGGTGCTGGCCTCGTCCGAAGAGCGATGCTGGGCCAGGATGAACTCGGTGTTGTATGAGTCTCTGCCCATGCGAGCACAGTCCGTGCATTTCATCTGTCCGTCGGCTCCTCCGGACTTGCCGTTTGCCGCTGCTGCCGCCGTCGTGCCGGTGACCCCCTGGTCTTGTGCCAGCCAAGCGTCTGGACGAAGGTTCTGGTGTGTCAGATCATCCAGCCGGGAAGGATCTTGAATGACACCCGAGTCGAGCAAGCCGACGATGGCCTCCAGGTTCGACAGCATCATGATGGCGCGGGACTTGTATGCGTCTCGGAACTGCGGGTTGATCCAGCTGCACACGCCCTTGTAGGTTGTGGTGGCATAGCGATAGATGCTCTCTTCCAAGACCTCGGCGTGGTCGGGCGTCTTTGCCTGGAGGGTCTGCAGGGCGATGCTACGCGGCGAGTCCATTGGGTGCTATTGCATATGCCGAGGATGAAACCCTTACTGCGTTTTTTCTGACACACCCTTCGCAGCAGACCAATGTCAAGTCAAATCTGGATCATCGTGGCCGTTATAGCGCTGTGCTGCGTCTGCTCATCGCTCCTGACTGCGGGCGGAGGATTTGGACTCTACCAGTACAACAAGACCCACTCGACAACACCATGGTCCTGCGTCTACGTCCCGACCATCAAGATGTATACCGTTGCACGCATCAACCAGAACAACGCCGAGTGCATGTACAACACTGACGGCAATGGCTGCTATTATTTCCCAGTGAATCCAGGTGCAGCCACAGGTGATGGCAATGTCAGTCCGATGGATGAGTGTGCTAACATGATCCAAAACGTACCCACCCCGACCACACTGGCTTCCCAGCAGACGCTGAATCTCGACATTTACACCTGCGGACCCAACTCGACCAACTACAAGCTCTGGAACCGCACAGGCTACGAAGCAGCGAACGACCCGTGTGATGTCATTTTGAACAGTGACAATCGCTCGATCGTCAATATGCTCTTTGCACCGAGCACAACCACCATCAACTCGGCATACCCACCACCTGCGGCTACTTCTTGAGCTTGCTCACGATGGATGCTGGTGATGGCATACCACCCGGTCCGCTGCTGCCGCTCCCAGAATCGATGCTTTGGTAAGCATAGTACCCGATGGCTGCAATCGACGAGATGCAGCAGCAACAGCAGAGGCATGCAGCAACCAGGGCAATGATCGCTGTCGAGTCGAGACCGGAAGTCGTCTGGTCAGACGAGAACTGACTCGATGTCTTGGTTGTATTGCCCTGTGCGATTTGAGTGATGGCTTTGTTGTCGAGCATGCACTGCTGGTATGATTTGTTGGAGTTGGACTGGATGATGCCGATTGCTGTGGCACAGGGTGCGAACTGGTTCTTTTGGATAGCGGAAAGCTGTGAAGCACACGAGTTCTGCAGGTTCAGGTATGTGCTCGTGTCCATGTTGGTGCTGACCAAGTTGCAGTTGTTGTTGGAGCTGGAGTTGCTGCCAGAGAGCAGGCCCTGAGCCTTCTGGATGGCGGATGCCACAGCCTGGCTATCCACGCTGTTGGTCTGGGCCATGAGTGTCTGGACCATCGATGTCATGGTGCACTGCTGAACGGCGTCATTCACATTGGTCTGGCTGATATTGGCCATGCTGCAGTCGTGGGTCTTGCAGTACTCACACTGTGAGTTGTCGATGACGTTTGTCTGGTAAGCGGCCATGTTGTTGGAGCAAGCGTTGACGATGTTCTTGACGTCCGAGTCCGACATGGTGGTGCCGATGACATTGCGGGTCTGGTTGCTGACTTGATTGCTTCCGCTGTCAAACATACTCAAGGGGTCGAATGCTTTGACGACATTTGCGAGGCCTCCGGCAGCGGCCGTAATATTGTCAGCGGTAGATGAGATGGTCTTGCAGGCTTCTGCGGCATTAGCGCCAAACATGTTCTTTCCGGTATCGGCCTGCTCGAGCGACGGAGATGGATCGACAAACATGTAGTATCCGAGGATGATGATCACGGCCAAGTATCCAAATAGGTACACTGGAACGGGCATCTCTTGCGACGGAGGGTGTGTGGCTACCATCGGGCGACAAAAAAACGCAGTAAGGCCTTCGATACACATGTACAGCATGACGCACCAGCGATGGAGCTGCCACTCGAAGTCTGGGGCGAGATCGCCTCGTTCCTCGACATCCGATCGTGCTTGGCACTGACACGCACCTGCCGCCGATTCCTCGCATTTCATCAACCTGCATGGGAGGATACGATCTACCAGTGCTGCATCAACACCCGCAGCCTCTCGCTGATCCAGGTGATCATGCGACCGATCCCGGTTCTGTGGCGGAACGAAAGCGTCCTTCGACACTACACGCGCTTCAGCTCGATGATGCACAAGGAAGCAATGGTCTGTGAACTGCTCCGGCGTAGCCCCACATCCACTAACGATCCCGGTTTCCGAATTCTGGAAATGTTGCTCGCGTGTGGAGTGTCGCCGCACGGTGAGATTGCTGCCCGATGCATCATGTGCATCCAGAACCACGATGTCTTGGCACGTATCGTCCCTGTGATGACAGCCAATTGTGCCCGGAGGGGCGAGGAATCACTGGCGTTGTTTGCCAAGACCGCAGTCGAACGAGCGATACAGACGGGTCGCCACGAATTCATTCAAGCCTTCCTCGGGCAAGTGACACTCGATCTGGTGGACAGCATGCACTACTTTGACTGGGATCTCATCAACGAAGCCATCTATGCCGAGAGCACGATCGTGCTGGATCTCTTCTTCCAACACCAGTGGCCTCGCCCCAGGCAGGATATCGTCCAGCAAGCCGCCATCATTGGATCCAAGCGCAGCAGTGCTGTCGTTGTCGAATGGGCACTCGGCCACAATCAACTGGACGACCCTCGTGTGCTCCTCGGCCACATTATCAGCCTCTCTCCCGAGATCCACGACCTGGTTCTCCGATTCTTCCCGAACGAGACGACTCGTCTCCTGAAGCGACTACTCAAGTCACATCCAAACTCCGACCCACAGCCCTTGATCTACTACTGTCTCTGTCGATCGCCGCAGATCGACGCGGACGCCCTGGTGCTCACTGCGAGATACCAGAAACTCGAGCTCTTGCGATTCATGCTGGAGCAGATGAATCCGGAATCGTACGAGTCGGATCTGTGGTTCGACCTCCTCTGCAGCTCGGGACACAGCAACGCAACCGTGGCATTCGTGCTGCACCACCACTGCTACAGCACCAAGGAGCAAGTCGATGCACTGCGCCGATTTGTGGTGTTTGGATTCGAGCCTGGAACCAATGTGATTCTGGACATGCTCGACGATCGCGATCTTCCCGACGACATCTTGTTCCGGGCATACTTCAACATCAGCGAGTTCACTGGGATCTGTGTGTACACCCTGCTGCGTCGGGTGCTGCACATCCCCAGGATCATTGGATTCCAGGAAATGGGCGAGACCGTCCTGGAGCGGGTGATCCGCTTGCGAATGTGGTCGCACATCGTGCCTCTGGTGGATGCCGGGGTGCGGGTGTGCAATTCGCATGTGTTGCTGGCGAATGTGTATGCATGTCCCAACCGCATTTCGTGTAAGCTGGTCGTGAATGCGCCCCAGGAGGGTGAATAAAAGTCAACTCTCTCTTGTAGAGCATCACATTCTGCGTCTGGTCCCAAGAATGTACATGATTGATCAGATCCCCAAAACCATGATCCCACAGGACGCCATCCGCAATGCGGGGTGTGAAGTTGAGCCCAGATACACGGAGAGCACGCACACCGACTACCCCGGCCTCGTGCTGACCAGCAAGTGCAACGGACGAGACAACTTCCAGGCGTACATCCAAAGCGCCAAGGGTGACAAGATCCTCTATCCATGCAATCCCAAGGAGATCAACGACATACCACAGGAGGGTGACGGGCTCGGTAACATCGTGTCTGCCCATGCTGCTTCCGACGGCACGCTGATCCGCTTGGGACACATCGGCGGCAAGTGGATCATGAGTTCCAACACATGCATCAACGCCCGAGACGCTCGCTGGGGTAGTTTCAAGAGCTTCTATACGCTCTTTGTGGATACGCTGAAGGAGCGTAAGCTGACTTACCAGGATTTCATTCATAGCCTTGACCCGAGCCGCACCTACCACTTTAGTCTCGAGCACCCGGAGAACCGCAACGTGATCTTCTATCCGAACCCACGAATTGTCTTCCTAAGCTGTGCCGATGCCAGCACCGGTGAACCAGTCCTTTACTCACGCGTATCGATGCAGCCACCCACAGGGACTGAGTATCCGCCGATTGTGCTCTCTGCCAATATCCGCGGAGTCATTTACACTGCCCAAGATGGACGAGTCTACAACCACGATCTGCCTTGGTACAAGCGAGCCGGTGAACTCAAGGGGAACGAGAAGAACCTGCTGCACGCCTACTACCGGGCCTGGTGCAATGGGAACGGTGAAGAGTTCATGCGGCTCTTCCCGGATGTTGGCTTCAGTCAAAAAAAAGCCAATCTCTATATCCAGCACTTTCTTCGGCTCGTTCTGCAGCTGTATCGCAGAGTCCATGTGCAGCGGGTGTGCAAGGACGATGTGCTTTTGGACCGTGGCAGTAACGTCGGCCTGTTTGAGATTGTAGACCGCATGCTGGAGGTCTACAACGAAATGGGCACACCCATGCGACTCCCGGAGACGGCGACGGTGGTGGGTACATTTAGCGGACGTTTTATTCACGATGCCATGCGAAACGTCCTGTTTGTGGATCTCTGAACTGAAACTCAGAAATCAGCTTCGAGGTCAAAGACCTGAGGCACACCACCCAATACACCGGCCTTTCTGTACTCGCCCACGCGCTTTTCGAAAAAGTTAGTCTTGCCCTGGAGAGAGATGAGCTCCATAAAGTCAAAGGGGTTGAGAGCGTTGTAGAGCTTGGGGTAGCCGAGAGCGACGAGGAGGCGGTCGGCGACAAACTCAATGTACTGCTTCATGAGAGTGGCGTTCATACCGATGAGGGCACAGGGGAGAGACTCGGTCATGAATTCCTGTTCGATGGCGACGGCGTCCAAGATGATGGCCGTGACGGTCTCGGCCGGGGGCTTCTCGGTGAGCTTGGAGTAGATCAAGCAGGCAAAGTCAGTGTGGAGACCTTCGTCGCGCGAGATCAGCTCGTTGGAGAAGGTCAGGCCGGGCATGAGGCCGCGTTTCTTGAGCCAGAAGATGGAGGCAAAGGCACCCGAGAAGAAGATGCCCTCGACAGCGGCAAAGGCGAGGAGGCGCTGGGCAAAGGGGGCGTCTTGGTCCTCGATCCACTTGATGGCCCAGTTGGCCTTCTTCTGGATGCAGGGGATGGTCTCGATAGCACCAAATAGGCGAGTGCGCTCCTCCGTGTCCAGGATGTAGGTGTTGATCAGCTGGGCGTACATCTCCGAGTGGATGTTCTCCATCATGATCTGGAACCCGTAGAAGGCGCGGACCTCGGGGAGCTGGGTCTCGGCATAGAAGCGGCCGCACAGGTTCTCGTTGACGATACCGTCCGAGCCGGCAAAGAAGGCGAGGATGTGCTTGATGAAGAAGCGATCGTTGTCGGTGAGCTTGTGCTGCCAGTGGGGCGGGTCTCTGGCGAGATCGACTTCCTCGACGGTCCAGAAGGAGGCCTCGGCTTTCTTGTACATGGTCCAGATGTCATTGTACTGGATCGGGAAGAGCGTGAAGCGCTTGGAGCTGGGAACGAGGAGGGCGTGGTCAAAAGACGACATATCTGGCATTGGTGCAGAAATTGTACTAAAGGAAAAATCACACATGTGAGGTATAGGTCCTCCCAACGGCAGACCGACACCCGGCTTTTAAACCCCATCCCGACCAGAACGACCATGTCCTCCCACGCCGACCACGATGAGCCTGCGCAGTTTTCACCCCCCCAGAGTCCAAACTCCACTCCGCGATCCCGACCGGAGACGGAGGTTAGCGACGATGTTGACCCCGACCCTGTCCTCGAGACGGGGTCCGTCG
This sequence comes from Polychytrium aggregatum, assembly GCF_025602895.1. Taxonomy (NCBI): domain Eukaryota; kingdom Fungi; phylum Chytridiomycota; class Chytridiomycetes; order Polychytriales; genus Polychytrium; species Polychytrium aggregatum. The sequence continues at coordinate 8,303 of NW_026516586.1, forward strand.
TCCGCAGCAGCAACAACGATCCCCGCCTCGAGATGGAGGTCACCCGATTTCGCCGGGAGATCGAGGAGTATGCCAGCCTGACCGGGCAGGTGGTGGATGTGCGCGGCCAGGTCAAGATCCTGCAGGCACGCATCAAGGAGCTGGAACCGGGTATCCAAAAGTTCATGCGAGATAACGGCGTGGATGCGATCGACTTGCCCAATGGCAGCATCAAGCTCCAGTCGAGCACCCGCATGGCACCGGTCAAGAAGGAGAATATCATTGACCACCTGTGCCGCACCATGCCCAAGGACACTGTCGAAGCCCTCGTCGAGAGCCTCTGGGCATCGCGCGAGAGCACCACACTCGAGAAGATCAAGCTGACCAAGGCCAAGAAGCAAAAGACGCAGTGAGAGGAAGAGCTCAGTTGGGCACACCAGATGTATTGGATTCAATATACTTGACCACTTTGGTGACAGTAATCTTTGTCAACCCGACGACACTCAGTATGGCAGGGGTGAGATCGGGCAAGTGGAGTGCAATGCACCCAGCGGCAGTGGAGACCGGGGAGAACTGCTCCATTGAGCCGGTGGCAACAAGAGATTCGACCCTGTGTACAATCGTACGCTGCTGGTCTCCAAAGATGCCGAGTTTGTTGCAGTACATCTGAGCGTGATCGGCAGCGGACATGGGTGCGACTGAAGGATGGCCGTGGATATCCAGGAGGATGCTGCAGCCCTTGGTGAGGAATCTCAACGGGACACGGAATTGCTTGACAAGCTCGCGCTGACCGATGGGTGAGTTGGCCCGTTCAAAGGCAAAGTAGAAGCAGGCGATTTGAATACCGATACGGGTGTCGCCGCGATAGAGGACATGGTCGCGATTGGATTTGATGGATGGGCCCGGTTTGAGCTTTGCCATGGTGTCGACGTAGATGGCGGCGGCCGACTCGGTGATGTGGTTGTGGATCTTGAAGCTGTCACCGAGGGAACGAATCTCGCGCAAGTACTTGGAGCGAAGACGGTCCGAGCTGGAAAAGGTGGCCCAGAGATGGTAGCGCTTTCTCTTGGACATGCCGTCGCCGTTTCGGATGTACGATGTGGCAGGGGTGGTTTCCATAGCCATCAATGCACTGGAATCGCCAAGGAGAGGGCGGTTGAAGCAGATGCCACACAGCGCACATGCCTCGAATCCGTTGTTGTCGATCGTGTTGCCGTTGCGTTCGCAGTCGCAATCGCACTTGGAAGGTGAGGGTGTCGCTGGTTCGGTGATGAAACTGAAGCTGTCGCTGTCAATGTCGATGCATTGAGACCAGATGGTGTCGATGAGCGATTCGTCGAGTGCTATGGGTGCGGATGGCATGTCGAAGAGTCGCCGTCAATGATATTCTGGTACGGATTGCTTAGAGTGATTTTTTTCGATCGCTCACAGGCAGGCTAGCGAACATGGATCCGGCCACTATCCTTGCGATTACGAACACTATATGTGGGACTCTGCTCATTGTCTCAGAGACCCTGCCGTTCATGCGCAACTCGCCCTACAACGGCATCATCGAGACCCTGGCGAGTCTCATGCTCGGGTGGAGACCCCCTGGTCCCACAACAACCGCAACCACGACGACAGGGCCCTCCACCGGTCCTGTGGTCTATGTCGCTCCGATTCCCCCGGAGCCAGCGCCGTCTCCGCCCACAGCAGCTGCGAGCCCGGTGGGAAGTCCAATTCCGTTCGCCACCACGGTGGTCACGACCACCACATCGACATTTTCGCACTGAGCCTCAGCCTGTGAAAAATTCACAGTAAAGAAAACCATACTAGTATAATCAGCAGGCGTCCTGAGACAACCCCAGACACAAGCACGCCGACATGATGATGGACTGTGACGACCAACCGCAGCAGCACCGAATGACATATCACACGCTGGACTATGACCGCCTCCTGGAGGTGTCCACGGTCAAGTCCAATGTGTTCAAGAACATAGTGGAGGCCCTGAAGGTAGTCATCACAGAGGCCAACCTGATTTTCACACCCGAGGGGATCCGGCTGGCTTCCGTGGATACCCGCAAGTACGCCCTGATCCATCTGGGGATCGACAGGGACGCTTTTGAGATCTACCACGTCCCACACAAAGTGGTCGTGGGCCTGGACATGATCCATCTCCACAAGATCTTCCGCACGATCGTGGCCAATGACACCCTGACGTTCTTTGTGGACAAGTCCAACACCTCCAAGCTCGGCTTGCTAATCAAAAACTCGGAGCGGAAGGCGGTCAACAAGTTTATGATCCCGATGCTGCAGCTGCCAGAGTACGCTGTCTGCGACATCCGCGAGTTTGAGCATGCTCCGCCCGAGATCCACAGTGGGGACTTTCAAAAGATCTGCCGGGACATTGCCTCCATGGGGACGGAGGTTATTGACATCACCCTGTTCAAGAAGCAGCTGATCTTCAGCAGCCGCGAGAGCGTGATCGAGCATGAGGTCCATGTCGATGTGCTGAACCACACGGCGATGGGCGGAACCGGGGCGGAGACGGACATTATCCAAGGGACTTTCTTCCTCAAGTTTCTGGTGGGGTTCTCCAAGGCGGTGCACTTATCTCCGCGGGTCCGCGTGATGATACAGAACAGCTGCCCGCTCATACTAGAATACCAGATCGAAGCTCTGGCAAAGTCATCCCTGAAGTACGTCTTGAGCCCCGTCAAGACGGGGGACATGGGCGGGGCTGTCTGACCGCGCTAATCTCCGCCCGCGAAGGGGGAAGGCCAGCCGCACCGATCGCCGCGCATGGCCAGCGCGACCTCCCGGACTCGGACAGGGAGCCCCACATAAAAGCCGCATCCACCGGCCTCCAGCAGCACCACACCACCATCGACCAACGCACTCCATTGAGCACTCTTCCACCATTCAGCACCTTCATCGCTACTACCAGCGCTACCACCAGCAACCGCTCCACGTCCGTCTTCTGACACCCCTCCTTGACTTTGCCATTCTTGTATCCGGCGCCTATCTGCTTGCCAAACTTGCCTACGCCCTCATCTACATGTCTCTCATTCTCTTGGTTGCCCTTCTTGTGATCGGTTTGCCCTTCATTTCCGCTGCCCTTTTCGCTACAGCATGGCAAGAGTCTTAATCACATCCGGTCCTTACAGTGGCTTCACTGGCACCATTTCTTCTGCCTATAGTTTTGTTGATCGTGACTCTGATTCCCCCAACACCTTCAGCTCTGTGATCATGGTCAGGTTGGATATCCACCCCGATCAAGAGATCAGACACAACGGAGGCTGGCGCTTCTTTGATGTCATCTTCAGACATCAAGGAGTCGTCACCTTTGGTACGATGATCCGTGACTCGAGAACCTGGAACGTGTTCTCCTCGAACGGATTCTATCACGTCCGTGTCGGCAACAGCTCCATCCGTGTTGCCATCAAGGACATCATCCACACGACTGTGGTTTCCTACTCCCTCGATGCCCTCGGTATCGACTACAACCCTTCAATCGAGCCCGTCCCAGAGAACCTCAAGAGCGGCATCCATCACCCCTACATCCAGAACAATCGCAAGCGTGCTCCTCCTGGTGCCCTGTGAGGAGTGAACAAGCGCAAGGACGAAGACCAAGTGCTTGGTATGAGCTTTATTAGCTTTTAGCCCCGAACACCAAAGAACAAGTTTTGTTCGAACTGGTGTTCAACATAGGCTCAGACATGCAGGGCTATTTATAGACCGGGAGAAGGTCGAGGGGCAAAAGTGGGCGAGAAGGGTGGAGCATCACAGAGAAGCGAGAAGGGGGTGCGAGAGTGGCTGGTGTGCAAGCGAGAGAGGCTTGGCACAGCCCGGGGACATGTGCCGAGCGGTGGGGGAGGCAGGAAACCAGTAGACGCGGGTGGCAACGGCGCGTGCTCATGCATGGGGGCAAACAAACACGTGGGGACTCATGATTGGTGCGGAGGGAGAGAGCATGCGGGACAATCTCATTGGTCCGTTGTGATGCTGGTCATCACACTATCTCCTCCTTAAACTACGGCGTGTTCCATCTTGAGTTCTCCTGGGGCCAGGCTTGTCTGGGTAGCGTCGGTGGTACTCCGCGGCCACCGTTGGGGCAAAGACAATGTCGGCGGGCTCCCAACTTCGATCGGTGACCGGGTAGCCTTTCCAATCGATGAGATAGTGCAGCTTTCCGCGCACGAACTTGGAGTCTAAGATCTCTTCGACCTCCCACTCCAAGTTCCCATCGATGACCACCGCAGGGGGCGGCGCTTGCACCCGACCCGGAAGCGAGTTCTTCTTGTAGGGCTCAAGAAGAGACACATGGAACACCGGGTGCACCTTTATGTCCTTTGGCAAGTCCAGGCGGAAAGCCAATGTCCCGACGGCCTCGAGGATGGTGAATGGTCCAATCCTCTGGTAATCCAGCTTCTTGCTTGGGCGAGTGGTGCTGATGTTACGAGTCAGCACCCAGACTTGATCGCCCGGACGCAAGTCGGGAGCCTGGGACCTCCGGAGATCTGAGAAGTGCTTGTAGTCAGACTTTGCCTTCTCAAGATTCTCCTTCAACAGTGCCAGGTTCCGCTGGAGATGTTCAACCCTCTCCGTGGCAGAGGGAACATCAGGGCCGCCAGCGATAACGGGGACTTCGAACCTTGGGTGGAACCCATAGGTTGCCAAGAATGGCGAGGCATGTGTTGACGAGTTCTCGAGGTTATTGTAAGAGAACTCGGCCAACGGCAGCAGCTCGGCCCAGTCATCTTGCTGATACGACGTGTAACAGCGCAGGTATTGGTTGATGACCTGGTTGACCCTCTCAGTCTGTCCATCGGTCTGGGGATGGAAGGCCGTGGACAGACTGGTTTGGATCCCGAGCTGCGTGCAGAGTGCCTTCCAGAACCGAGAGGTGAACTGACTTCCTCGGTCTGAAACCACTGTGTCGGGGAGGCCATGGAGACGAAAGACATTGTCGAGGAACAGTGACGCAGTCTCCTCCGCCGACGGCAGTGAACGCCAGGACATAAAGTGTGCCATCTTTGTGAGGCTGCATACCACCACAAAGATGCAGGTGTGACCCTTGGACTTTGGCAGATCAGTGATAAAGTCCATGGTCAGTGTCCCCCAGGGTCGATCGGCTGTCTGGAGTGGCAACAGGAACCCAAACGGCTTGTGTCGCGGAGCTTTCGAGCGTGCACAGGTGTCGCACGTCGAGACGTACTCTTTGACATCTTTCCGATAGGTTTGCCACCAAAACTGTCGCGATACCAGAGCCAGAGTCCGTCGGATGCCTGGATGACCCACAGCGACTGGGTCATGGCACGACTTGAGCGCCGGAACTCGGCACGACTCTGGGACCACAATCCTGTTCTGGAAGGTGAGGTACTGGCCATTCCAGACGAACTTCGGGTCACGACGGTATTTGTCTAGACCGGGATCCCGAGCCTGCTCTTCGGCTATGAGCTGCAGCAAGTCCACAGGGTCACTGCGACTTGCAACCGAAGAGCGGGCGTCTCTGCTTCGGAGCACGCGTATCACCGCGGCAGGATCGAGAAGCAGAGGCGGATCCCTCGACACGGAGGCCGACGAAGGGATGTAGTCCGAGCGACGAGACAGGGCATCGGCCTTGCCGTTCCTCGCACCAGGACGGTACTGGATGCGGATGTCGAACCGAGACAAGAACTGGGACCACCGTGCATGGCGCTGGTTTAGGATGCGAGCCGTCGCCAGGTACTCCAAGTTCTTGTGGTCGGTCAGAACGGCAACGGGATGCTGGGCGCCTTCGAGGTAGTGTCGCCACGCCTCGAAAGCCTCCTTGATCGCCAACAGCTCTTTCTCGTATATGCTGTAGTTACGTTCAGCATTCGAGAGTGTCCGCGAATGGAACGAGCAAGGATGAAGGCGATCATCAGCACCCCGCTGGGAGAGCACGCATCCAAGCGCAAAGTCCGACGCATCTGACTCTACGACGAACGGCTTGGATGGGTCCGGATGCACCAGAACGGGCTCCGAAACGAAGGCATCCTTCAAGGATCTGAATGCTTTATCGGCTTCGCGGGACCACTGGAAGCCATGCGTCTTCCGGAAGAGCCGAGTCATGGGCCCCGCGATCTTTGCGTATCCATCGATGAAGCGTCGATAGAAGTTCGCAAACCCGACAAAGGATCGAAGATCCGAGATGTTGCGCGGTATGGGCCAATCCAAGATCGCAGAGAGCTTGGATCGCTCCATACCGATGCCCTCGGGCGAGACCATGAAACCAAGGAACGAGACCGAGGTTTTGGAGAACTCGCACTTCTCCAGCTTGCAATACAGCTTTGCAGCTCGGAGCTTCGAGAGGACCTGCTTGACGTGCTCTACATGCTGCGACGGGTCAGCACTGTAGATCAAGATATCGTCAAGATACGCAATTGCGAACTGGTCCAACTCGGTGCGCAGGACGTCGTTGATGAAGTGCTGGAACGTCGCTGGCGCGTTGGTGAGCCCAAAGGGCATCACCAAGTACTCGAAGTGCCCATATCGAGTACGGAAAGCTGTCTTCCACTCGTCCCCGGAGCGGATGCGCAGCAGATTGTAGGCTCCACGAAGGTCCAGCTTAGTGAACACCTTCGCGCCTCGAAGTCGGTCCAGCAGCTCGCCGATCAGCGGTAAAGGGTAACGGTTCTTTACCGTGATACCGTTCAGTGCGCGGTAGTCAACGCAAAGACGAAGTGAGCCGTCCTTCTTCTTGACGAAGAGGATTGGCGAGCCTGCTGGGGACGACGAAGGACGAACGAATCCCTTGGCAAGATTCTCGTCGAGATAGTCACGCAGAGCGTGAAGTTCGGGCTCGGACAGTGAGTACAGAGGCCCGAACTTTGGCGACTTGCCCGGCTCCAAGTCAATGGGGCAGTCGTAAGGGCGATGCGGAGGCAAGGAGTCAGCTTCCTGTTTAGAGAAAACAGACAGGAAGTCCTTGTACTCCGCAGGCACTTCGACAGTCGCAGTGCTCGGCTCGTCAGTGGGCAGGACATGGACCTGAAAGATGGTCAGGGGTTGCGTTCCATGCCTGCATGCATCCAGAGACTCGCGCATCGAGCGGTAATCAATGCTGCAGACGCGGAGAGGAGCGTCCGAGCTGAGAGGAGGGGCGTGGACAAGGTCAGAATAATGTTCGACGGTTACTTTATTCTGAACAATGTCCGAAGAACAAACAACAGGAGGAGGTACATCAAGGAGGGAAAGAGAACTGACAGCAGGAGAAGGGGTTTGGGAAGAGCGAAGGGGTTCGGGAGGAACAAGACAAGAAGGGGAAGACGAAGGTGGGAGCGTAGGAGAGGAGCTTAGATCAATCAAAGGAGTGGAATCATCAAGAAGGGGAGTGACATTGGAAGGAATTTTACAAGACGAAAGGGAAGAGGTGCATGGAGAGGGGTCGGAATCAACAGAAGGAGGGAGACAAAGAAGACCGCGAGACCAGACAATCTTGGGCTCGGCGGTGCGCAACCAAGGAAAGCCAAGGATAAGTGGTTGATGTGGAGACCTGATCACATCGAACCGAAGGCGTTGCGAGACGTCCCCGAGAATCACCTCGAGTGGAGCAGTCTCGCGGAGGATGGGGCCAGACGACAGCGGCTTACCATCCACGCCTTCCACTGCCAAGGGCGAAGCCTTGGAGCAGGTGGGGACAGAGTGTCGAGCAACAAAGTCCTCGTCGATAAAGTTGCCAGAGGCACCAGAATCGACAAGTCCTTCGCACGACAGAGAATCACCAGAAGGAAGACGAACAGCGACGGGAACAACCAACGAGCAACGACGAACAGACGAAACACAAGACTTTGGTTCGGTACCAGCTTCGGCACCAGGGTTGCGGCTAGCACAGACAGTTAACTTTGCCGAGGGTTGGCAGGACAGCTCAGGTATTTGCACCTGTGGATGAGGTGCAGTTCCCAGTGACACCAGAGGTGCCACGGGTACTATGCCAGAGCTGAGAGTGTCCGCCGGTCCAGAGGCAAGGCGAAGCTGTCCGCACATCACTGCTTCCCCAGTACTTACCAAAGGCACCTTACCAATGTCTTCACTTTCGGAAGGCGGTGGGCACGGCTCCGGTTCAAGGCCTTCACTTAGAACCGGGCCTGGTCGTTTCCCGAACTGAAGTCTTGCACTTCTCCATCCTCGTAAACGATGGTGCGGATGATCCTCGGGCCGGGAGGTCCAGGGGGCGGTCCGGTAGCTCTGGTAGATCCAAACTTGACGGGGCAGTTTCGTACCAAGTGGCCCTTCTTGCCACAGTACAGGCAGAGTCCAAAGCGGCGGCGGCGTTGTTTCTCCTCGGCGGTCAGGGGTCCAGAGACGGCAGAGTCCACTTGCATGGGCTCGGAAACAATGTAGGAGGGGTGCGGCGGAGCGAGGACGGGCGCGGGAGCGATGGCGGGAACGGCAGCGGAGGCGGAACCAAAGGCGAACTGGGAAGACCGGTAGCGGGCAGGCGTGCTTCGGCGCTCTTGACGGCGCTCGCGGATTCGTGCATCGAGCTCGTTACAAAGCTCGATGTACTCCTCCAGATCTCGTGGCAGAGGGCGAACTCGCGAAAGTTCGTCTCTGACATCATCCGACAAGCCAAGTCGGAAGAACGAGATCTTTGCACCGTCGTTCCAAGTCGTATCGGCGGCAATACGAAGGAACTCGGATGCATAGACTGCGCACGGGCGGTTGCCCTGAGACAGTGTGGTGATCACTGACTCGGCAGTCCTGGCCCGATCAGGGTCGTCAAACACTTTGGAAAAGCGTTCTAGGAAATCGCCAAAAGAGTTGAGTCGGGGATCACCCATCTCAAGCATCGGAGTCGCCCACTGGAGAGCCGGTCCAGTGAGCAGACTAATGACGAATCCGACCTTAATCGGGTCAGCAGGGAACCGGTGGGGCTGCATTCGTATATACAGTTTGCACTGATTTACGAATGCCCGGAACCCTTGCCGGTTACCGTCGTAACGGTCCGGCATCTGCACGCTGTACCCAGCGGCAGGAGCATCGCGAGCTGTCCGGAGCTCGGCGAGCTCGGCCTCCAAGGCACGGAGGCGGTCCACGAGGGCAGGATCCATGGCGGGACTGGGACTGGGACTGGGAAAAAAAAAAGCGAGGAGGTTCAAGAACAGGAGAGCGAAGAGGGCTCAGACACAAGTGTGCTTGAGGTTCGGACAGGACTAGGAAAGGGGCGGGGCTAGGAGCGGAAGATACCAAGCAGGTGGTATCAGTAGAAGAGAGTTCGAACAAAGTGTGAGGAGTGAACAAGCGCAAGGACGAAGACCAAGTGCTTGGTATGAGCTTTATTAGCTTTTAGCCCCGAACACCAAAGAACAAGTTTTGTTCGAACTGGTGTTCAACATAGGCTCAGACATGCAGGGCTATTTATAGACCGGGAGAAGGTCGAGGGGCAAAAGTGGGCGAGAAGGGTGGAGCATCACAGAGAAGCGAGAAGGGGGTGCGAGAGTGGCTGGTGTGCAAGCGAGAGAGGCTTGGCACAGCCCGGGGACATGTGCCGAGCGGTGGGGGAGGCAGGAAACCAGTAGACGCGGGTGGCAACGGCGCGTGCTCATGCATGGGGGCAACAAACACGTGGGACTCATGATTGGTGCGGAGGGAGAGAGCATGCGGGACAATCTCATTGGTCCGTTGTGATGCTGGTCATCACATGCCCCCATCAGAAGAACCCCACTCGCGACTATCGCACCCACTCTGCATCTCCCTCTCCCACCCCTCACACGATCGATATCCCAACCACCCCTCCCATGAAGGATGGTAATGGAGTTGAGCGAGGTTCTCGCATTTTGTGATTGCGTATGTTTTCAAAATTTACTTTGTGGTTATTCTG
>NW_026516587.1:0-18097 GCF_025602895.1 Polychytrium aggregatum
ACCTCCGCCATGGCTCCCGGATCGCAGTACATCAAGGACTCGATCTCGTCGAGTCGTCGGTCGAGCCCGCTCTCGTTCTCAGAGTCGCACCACCACTCGTCCTCCGTCGTCGATCTCCCTTACGGCCTCTACACCAAGGAGGTCAAGTTGGTTCCCTCGGGCGGATTCCCGAGTGGCCAGAGCGAATCGGTTGTCTTCAACCCCCCGCGCCAGAACGGAGGCCGCGGGGGCATGCATCCGTCGCAGCACCACCAGCAACTGCAACAACAGCAGCAGCAGCAACATCAATCTGGCAACTACGACGATGATTCGCGTGCATATCGGCTCCACCGCCTGAACAGCAACGGCTATGTGATGACTCCAGATCGACTTGTCGCCGATCCTAGCATCGGCAACCCCGGACCCGCGTACATTGAGCCCGGCTATGGCAAGGGTATCGGCAAGGGTGGTCACGGTGGCCACGGTGGCCATGGTGGCCATGGTGGTCACCACGGCGGTCATGGCAACCACGGCGGCGGCGGCATGGGTGAAATGTCCTACAAGAATGGAAACGTGAGCGCTGGCCAGCTCTCGCGCAAGCACTCGCACGGCCACTCGGCAGTCAACGGCTATGTCCCAAACATGCCCATGCCGCCTCCTTATCCCAACCCCGGTGCCCTCATGGTCCGGGCAATCCGCAAAACGGCAGCGGAGGTCCACCCAACGGTGGTGGCGGCGGCGGCGGTGGTAACGGCAGAGGCGGCGGCAGCGTTTCCAGACCCCAAAATGGAACGAACTCAATCTCTATAACATCGGTAAGTCGTAGAGGGTGGGTGAGCGCATTTGCCACACTCTCTTTGAGCTTTTTTCACTCCTCCTCTGACGCCAGTCGCACTTGCTATCGTTGCTGACATTGCTGTTGCCCCCCCCCCTCTGCAGCCAATGGGCTGGATACAAGGACAACGTTCATGATCCGCAACATTCCGAACAAGTACACTCAGGTGCGTTGCTACATCCACGATTGTCCATGACACAGCCCCTACTTGGCTGCCTCTGTGTGTCTGCTTCCCTCACGAGGCAGGCGGGGGGGGGACGTTCGTTTATGTGCCTTGGTGGCGTGTCGCTGACTCTGGCTTGCTGGGATTGCTATTTTTGCAGGAAATGCTGCTGCAGTTCATCAACCTCACCCACAACGGCAAGTTTGACTTTCTCTACTTGCGCATGGACTTTAAAAACAAGTGCAACGTTGGGTAAGTGTATCCTGTATTCTGTGTCCTGTATCATTTGGCTTGTATCCTGTATCCTGCATCCTGCATCCTGTATCCTGTATCCTGCGCGCACACTACTAACATCTGGTGCTGCAACAACGCACAGCTATGCCTTCATCAACTTTATCGATACCGAGGCTATCATTTCCTTTGCCGAGAAAGTCGTTGGTCAAAAGTGGAGCCGCTTCAACTCCGAGAAGCGCGCCATTCTCAACTATGCCAACATCCAGGGCAAGGCCGCGCTCATCGAAAAGTTCCGTAACTCGAGGTGGGTCTCGATAGACGATTGCCCTGTCGGTTTCCGGTGACGACCATCGCTCGTCCGCCTCCGTCGGTTGTGGACCGACCCTGTCCCTGGCAGTCATCACCTCCAGGTGCCAAATTTGGCCAGGCTTTTAACCATTGCGTGCTCACACACCGTGCTCGGGACTCGTTCTGTAGTGTGATGCTGGAAGACCCCTCCTACCGCCCCAAGATCTTCTACTCGAACGGCCCCAACCGTGGCAAGGAGGAGCCTTTCCCTCCCCCAACAATTGCCGTCCGCCCCTGCAGCAACGTTCTCTACACGCGCGAGAACGCCAGCTGGACCGATCGTGAAAAAGCCCAGAACAACAGCGTTGTTGAAGCTGCCGGCGGCGCGGCCTAATCTCTTTCCCGCCCCCCCCCAGCGGTGCGCTCGCTGCGTTTCCTCTCTGGGAAGCCCACGCAGAGCCGCTGTCATGGGCTTTCTTGAAGGCTGTGTGGCTCGCTCCCCTCCCACCCAGCCGTCTGTTGTTCCTTCCGCCTCTGACCTTATCCGCACCGAGTGCGAACCCTTTGCGCACCCTCTCCACACCCTGGCATCGTCAACTCCCCTCCCCTCACTACCGTCGACTAGAACCACAAAAGCGATTGTACATAACCTTTTTTTTTGGAAAGGGGGGACGGTCTTGTTTCTCCAGTCTGGCCTTTTTTTTTTCTTCCTTCCATTCATCGCTCCTTTGAATCGCTTGGCTCCTGCTTTCTGTTATTTGTTTCCCATTCTCGTCATAGCTACTATTACTACAATTACAATTACTACACTACGTTTGTTTTCATCCATTTGACTGCTCTGGATATCTCTCTCTCTCTTTCTTTCTCTCTCCCACTCGATATTCATCTCGATTCTGCTGGATCATGTTATCTCGCGCTCTTTCGGCTGAAGACGGTTCTGTCCGCTCGCCGCTGCCTATTCGTTTCTTCTTGTGCCTCGCCCCCTCCTTGCACTTGCAGATGTCCTTTCTTCATCCATTTTGCTGCACTCTGTGCTACTGCGCCTCGGCTACCCCCATCCCGCCCCTACATCCTATCCCATCCTTGGATCTTGGTTTCGCCTGTCGCTCGAGTCCTTCCTTCCGTTTCGCAGATCAACGTTTGCTGATCTCTTCGCTCTCCCTCTCTCTCTTCCACACCGCAGTACACTTTATTCAGAAAAAAACGGGACAATATAGCCGTTTCCATGAACATGTAGTATGTGCTGTGCTTGCGTCTAGCAAAGCCACAAGAAATAAAAACAGATCACTTTGGCAGCCTCCGAGTGAAGACCACCGGTCGCTCTCCGATCTCCACAATCGACCTGCATACTGTGATCATGTTGCGCGCCGCATTGACGTCGCGATTCCACACTGTCCGGCAGCTGGGATTCTTGCAGCTCCTGACAAAGTGGGAATTCGCAACACTGGGCGCATCGAGTCCTTCCAACCGAACTGGCTCCAGGCACTTGGAGCACACTTGCGAGGTGTTGAACTCGTTCGTCGAGGCCACCTTGGCGCTTCCATGATGGTGATTGGGACGGCGTCGGTGGTGCTCGAATTGCTCAAAGTACCGAGCAAACCGCTGCCTCCGAGGGCTGGATGCATAGCCCTTGCCCTGCCGCCATGATGCATTGCCAAAGGCGATGACCACATCGGTCCGTATCGGGGCGTGCCTCAGGACGGCCTTGCACATCTTGTCGACGGCCACTTGGCGCCTCTTGTGGCCCGTGAAGCGATGGTGACGGGCCTTCTTGCCAAGGTGGAAGTCGAGCTGCACCCGAAGCTCCGGTCGCAGGACATGGGTGAGATGGACCTTGAAAGCCTCCGAGGACGACACCTTGGGCGAGGGAGTGGTCGACATCCAGGTCTCGATGCTGAGTCGATACTTCATGGTGTTGTGCCACTTGGTGTTGGACGTATGGCCACACATTTGCTGGTAGTGGCCATTGGAGAACGAGACCACCTCGTCTTGGTGGCCCGGTGCTTGGATGACCGCCGTGAAGATGGAGCCGACTCCAGGATCGATGCCAATCCAAGTGGTCCTGTTGGGGTCTGGGTCACCGATGTGGGCCTGGATGCGCTGCTCGGCAGTCGGAGGAGGCTCGATGGTCTCGGTGCGATCGGTTCGACGCACAAACTTGACGAGACCGATGGTGCATCCAATGCCATCGGTGCTGATCTCGTAGTTGAACAGCTTCTTGTCCCTGACCCGCTCTTGGAAGAGGGAGCTACGCAGCTTGAAGCAACTGCGCCAGAGACGATCCTGGTTGTTGACACCGTCCTCACCTTCTTCCTTGAGCTTGTCCCTGGTGAGTCCAAGGCGCTTCTTTGGACCCAGGAGTTGCCAAAGAGTGACCGTGTCAATCTTGACATACTTGGCCTTGGCTGTGCATAGAGGAACTATCGTGCACACGGCGGAGGAGTGTCCAGAGCGAGCTGCTTGAGGGCCCACTTGAGTCTGGATGCCAGCTTGTTGATCTTGGCCTTGGTGGTGCCGAGCTCAGACTTGGCCGTGGTGAACCTCTTGTCGTCGGAGGGAATGCCTCTGGCAGTGAGCTTGTCCAGCTTGGCCTGGCGCTGCAACTCGGTGACTCGGAGGGCGGGCATGTCACAGTCGATCCACTTGTGGACATTGTCGACCATCTTGTCCCGGGCGAGGATTCCCACATGGTGTGAGAGGCGATGGAGGGCCCGGAAGCGGTCCTGGTCGTTGCTGTACCGAAACTCGTCCAGGACGTGGCCAAAGTCCGGGTAGAGGAACTCGAGATCGGCCTTGGGTGGAGTCTGCCCTGGTTTCTCGAAGAGCTCGAGACAAGCCTCGATGGCGTCGTGCTTGTGCTTGTTGGCAGGGAAGACGGCAGCACAGAAGCGGCGAAGGAGTCGCCAGTATGCCAGGTCGAGGTGGGTGGTGCAGTTGGTGGCATAGGCATTGACAGCCAGTGTGAGAAGCTGACTGTGAGCACCATCAGGCAGACAAGGGGCCGGAGGCAGGTCTGCGTGCCGAGTGGTCTGGTAGTCGCGAAAGGAAGCGACCAGATGCTCGTTGTATTTCTCATTGTCCCCGGTCGGGGAGAGGGCACCGTCCTGGACGATCTTGAAGCATTGGCGAACGAAAGCAGGGGTGGACTTGGAGATGACGGGGACGGGAAGATCCTGCTCGATGCACCGGAGGATGTGCAGGTTGAGCAGCCTGGATGCCTCGAACTGGATCTGGGTCATGGCCTCGACGGTGGCCTGGATCTTGTCGCGGAGAGCGGGATTGAGACAACAGCCATCCATCGTCTGCTTGAAGCAGCTGAACTGAGGGGCGGATGACCTTCCATCCACGAGAGGGACGACGGAGCTCTTGAGGGGCCGGTATTTGGGACACTTGTTGGTGTTGCAACGTTCGTGATCGGTGCCATCGCACTGGCGACATCGCTTGACAGGACCAGATGAGGGACCAGGCTCGGTGGGATCGACATCCATTGGATCTGCAGAAGCAGTGGTGGTGAGCGACGGAGCAACAGACGAACAAGCATGCGTGGGGTCAGAATACGAACCAGAGACAGGCTCCGACTGTGACTTGGCTTTCTTGGGCCTGGGTGGCCGAGGCTGGCCATCACCGGTACCCTTACGCTTCGGAGGCATGGGGGCAGAGGATGCTGGATGCCTGCCAGTGGTACTGGTCAGAGCAGAGACTTTTTTTTATCGTACAATAGCGCGATGATCAGATCAAGGCGAGATGAGGGAAGAAAGCAGCAGGACGAAGGTGTGGCATTTATACCCGAGAGCAGGAGCCCGTCGTTGCGGGCTGGTTGGGGAAGTGACCCTGTTCAAAAATCGCCGAGAGGTTCAAGACAGGGATTTGAGCGTGAAAATGGCGGCTTGATTGGAGGGAACTCAACCCCAAATTGGAGGAACTCAACCCCAAATCGGTGGGGACTCAACCCCAAAGAAGTTCTCGATGGGATTGAAGTCGGGCGAGGCAGGTGGGGTGAAGATCACTGACCATCCTCGGCGCTCGATGCAGTCCAGGACAGGCATTGTCTTGTGCATGCTGACATTGTCCATCACAATCACAGAGTCGTCTGGGAAGGTCGCTCGCTCAAAGAACTCGACCATCGAGTGTGTCTTGAATGATGTGGGGATGTACATGCGATGCAGCACACCAGAGTGGTTGATGGCAAATGCAGCCGAGACAGACTTGTGTTTCATGTGATTGCGCTGGCGAAGCGGAGCACCCTTCGGTGAGTATCCGTAAAGAGGGAAAATGGATTTCCTGATCCCCGTCTCATCGACAAAAACGAATCGCCGCGGGTCGATGGAGCGGACCTGGTCCCTGAACTGTGCCACTCGCTCATCCAGTCGCTTGGACTTGTAGAGGTGTGTTGCCCTCTTGTGTGAGAGACCTGCTCGGTGGATGGCAGTGTGGCAGAGTGAGAGTGAAACTTTCCTCTGGAGAGTGGTTGTGTGGCGAATGGTCATGGCCAGCGCGCGATAACATTGGGTAACAAAATATTCGATGAATGGTCAAAATCCCGGGTGTCCCGTTTTTTATTGGATCACCGCAGTAAAATCTTGCTTCATCTCCTTTCTCCCATTCGTGTACTTCTCGCCCCATCCCCCCTCTCTCCGTGCCATGATATGCGCTCTTTGTTTCCGCTCTTGCTCTGCTCGCTTTGACCTGTCTTGTCGTTGCTCGACTTTTTGTTCAACAGCGTACCCGTTTTGAGCCAGGGCCGTCGCTTTCTCTGGGTCCCGAATGCTGCCTCGCTCTGGATCTTGAATACACACCCACCGATGATCATGTTCAGTGTTTGCCATGCCACTCCAACCCAGCCGCCCCCATGTCCGTTTCGGCCGCTTGGCCCTCTGGCGCCGGACCCTGTCTTGTCCTTGTCTGCTCAAACCCGCGAAAGGCCTCGCCTTTGCCAGTGTCATTCATCTATCGCTGCATCTCGCTCCCAGTCGACGACCACGTATCCCTCTCCAGCCATGGACTATATGCCCAAGATGCCGCCGCCGGGAACAACGCCCCGCCAGGCAGTGCCTATCACTCTGCCGCCCGAGCCCGTCAACCAGCGTCTGGCCGTGACCCTCGACAGCAACCACACCTTCGAGGTGCCAACGAAGCGCATCCACACCACCGAGGACGTGGCCGTCTGGCTCAAGTCCGAGGCCTGCGCCCGGTTCGTCGAGTTTGTGCAGGTGCTGAACGTCCATGTCAAGAACAAGAAGATCTCGGATCCGTGCGCCGAGTCCAAGGTTGGCCAGCACGGCAGCGATTGTTGTCTGGGCCGCCACCGCGGACAGACCAGAGACGTCCTCGCTGCAACGCAGCATAACCGGGCAAAGTGAGAACCAAACGGCAATGCAGGATGGTGTGCTGAATCTCTCTGGGTTGCGCCCCTAGGCTGTGTCGGATCTTGTTGGCCTGCTTACGACGCTGAGCATCTGGGTCGACGAGATCCCGCCGCTGGAGGGCCCAAAACGCTTCGGAAACCGAGCCTTCAAGATCTGGTACGAGAAGATGGAGTCGGTACGAGTCGATGCTCTGTCTGGCAGTGCGATGAGCCGGCTGTCGAGACGGCTAGGCTTGGACTGACGGTCAGGCCTCTCTCTCCCTTCCTGGATACATGGCCGTTGCTGGCCCGCTCTCCAACCCGATCTCCTTCAGAACGTCTCGACGCTGCTCTTGCCGCTGGTCCCGCCTGCCCTCGACAGGGATGAGGTTCTCAAGGAGCTCACGCCGTACTTTACGGGCTCGTTTGGGCACTCTGTGCGGCTAGACTATGGATCCGGCCACGAGCTCTCGTTTGTGGCATTCCTGCTGTGTCTCGACATCCTGCAGGTCGTTGGACCCGACGACTTCCATGCCCTGGTCACCCGTGTGTTTGTCAAGTATTTGGATCTGGTCCGCAAGATACAGACGACGTACTCGCTCGAGCCCGCGGGTTCGCACGGTGTGTGGGGCCTCGATGATCACCAGTTCCTGCCGTACTTTTGGGGCAGCGGCCAGCTTCAGGGTAAGAGAACCGCAAGCCTGAAAGGAACATATCGAGATCGGAGACCCTGGCAGAAGCGCCATTCGCTGCAAATGAAACATCAACCACGATCGCATGACCGACCACGGAGCCTATTCCTTCTCCCGCCAGATCATCCCAGACTGCGGCCCAAGTCCATCATGCAGGTCGAGCTCGTTGACCACTTTTACAGGGAGTATCTATACTTTGGGTGCATCAAGTTCATCAACGAGGTAGGTCTGGGCGGGTTCCAACAGAGCCTGGTCGGATTGCTGGAGACGTCTTCCCAGCAGTCCGATGCGATGAGCAAGTTTGAGGACCCGGCTCTTGCGCAAGTGGCTTACCCAGTCCGTCGCTGCGGCGTTCACATCCCATCAACATCGACAACCTCACCAAATCCAGACGAAGCGCGGACCGTTCCACGAGCATTCGCCACTGCTTTACGATATCTCTGGCGTGCCCACCTGGACCAAAGTTAATAGCGGCATCCTCAAGATGTACATTGCCGAGGTGTTGATGAAGTTCCCGGTGGTGCAGCATCTGCCCTTTGGCTCGCTGCTGCCCTTCCGGGAAGCCGAACACCCGATCCGATTCAACTAGACTGCGGCGCTCGCGCTCGCATGGTGGACATGAACAACAGAAAGGATCAAGCGAGCTGCGAACACGGACCTTGAATGTGATGCGTCGTTCAGCCGCCGTGGTTTCGCATGGACTCATCGTCGCAACCGCCTCTATCGCCAGTCTGGGGCGCTGGGTTTGGAACGGCATGAGGTCGTGAGATGGCAATTCCTGAGCATGGACATCTGTGAATGTGATGAGTGTTTATTCGAGATCCAGTACACGCATGGACACGGACAATACAGGAGCAAATGATTCCCACGGCCCCAAATCTAGATCGCACAATGCATGCTTGTCGGTCGGCTTCCTCCGGGTCTCCCAAGACGACTCTCATCGGTCTGGGATCGACGTCCGCTGCTGCGATCAGGTTGTTCTAAAGATCTCCGACAGCCTCTCTTTCACACCCGCATAGACGACCGGCCCAATTCCTCGCGGGACCGAAAAGATGATCGTTCGTGGCTTGGCGGTGAACGAGCTGCCGGCGGTGCCGTTGCCGCTGCTGCCTCCCACAGCCGTCGTTGATCGAGTGTGCTCCATCATCGAGCCCTTGGTCGCCTTCATCACGTACTCGCCGCGGCGCTGGACCAGAGCCTCGGAGGCCACGCACGCCGGCGGGTCTGAGTCAAAGTCTGGCACGAGCAGCAGCGGCACCGAGACGTTGTAGATCTCACAGCGGTGGCAGGTTCGCAGGATATTCCGGTATCCTTCAAGAATCGGTGACCTAGGAGACATCTCGCCCCGAAGCGCTGGTCGCCGTTGCAAATTGTGTCAGCCGCGCCGGCGCCCCAGCAAGCATCTGCAGCCATGACTACAAACGAGCAAACAATCAACCACGCCCACCGAGGTCGCCATGCTCGACATATCAACCAGCCACTCACATTCGTCGCCAATGATGAGATGAAAGACCACATGGATCAGAGGCAGGTTGGAGTGCTTCGTGATGAAAAAGTCGCCTTTGGAAAGCAGCCGTAGGAGTGCGACCCCGGATGAGCCGCCCACATCGCACAGATTGCACCGGTGCTGACATCATGTCGCTGTAATCATGCTGATGTGCGAGTCGCCCGCGCCGCCTCGCTCCTTACCTTCTTCCAGAAGTGGCTGGCCCCTCTCGTCCTGGGGAAGCCTTCGCTCGATCTCCTTCAGCTGAATGTCGATCTCGTTGAAATGAAACTCGGTCGAGCGCTGGCACTTGCGAATCAGTTCTACGACAGCAAGGGTTCTTTGGTCAGTTGCTGCTGCTGCAACCTGCCTTGAGCAATCGAAAATACCCGCAGGGGCTTCGCGCCCTACTTACCCTTGTTAGCTGAGTTGCCGGACGCATAGGTCGCGAATTGCTGTGGTGTCAGCAGGACGATAGCCGCACTCAGGTCATCCGAGTACAGGGACGTCGTGGTCTGCGTCAAGCACGCCACCTGCTGCTCCGGCTCCAGCTTGCGACTAAACTGCGCCGATATCCTGGACACCTGCAGCCGGAGGTTGTAGATAGTTCGGACCCGCTGTCCGAAATGGACGGTAAAGCTCTCGCCGCTGTCGTTGGATGTGTCGCCGGAAGGCGAGTTTACAGAGGCAGAGCTACAGCCGGGGGATTTGTGCAATGCCATGAAGGTCAGAGCAGATGATACAATGCGCGATGCCACCCTGCCTCGATCACATCGCCCAAATCCTCAGCACCAGAGCTCGCCTTGGGCACTCAAACAAAGCAAAGTGAACAACGCACCGCTGCTTCTCCGATCCGTCAACGTCATCGAGTCCCAGCGACTCATTGAGGGCCTCAAAGGCTTTGCCAAAGATACTCGAGACGTGCTTGAGTCCCGACGTCGCCGCCGCTCCAGCCGACGACTGCTGGAGCTTTTGTTGCTGCTCCTTGAGGAAGGCGACAGGATTGAAGGGTCTGCGCGCCAGCGACGGCGACTCGGGCGGTGTTTGGACAGGAGAGCCTACTGACGACCCACCACTGTTGGACAACACTCGGCCGAGAAAGGTCGAGGGGGATTTCTTGACGCCGCCACGAGCCGGCAGCGGCGGCGTCGATACGGAGTCCTTGCTTTCGCGTGAAAGTGCGGCTGTTGTGCTCGGGCGGCCAGCTGCGGACTGCTGTAGGTTGGGTGTCGACCGGGCCAGCTGCGGTGTGCGAGTCTGTCGTTGGGCGAGGTGCTGCTGAACAACGCCTGGATTTTCAAGCAGGAGCACGATAGATCGCTCCTGAAGGTTGGCATGATCGGAGTGAGTTGTGTGTCAGCAACCGGCGGTCCAACACAATCGCTGCAGAATGACCGGGTAGATTGCGTATCGATGTCGATCCTGTGGCGTGATCGCGGCCAGAGTCGCATGGGATCTTACCAGGTCCTGTCCGGTGATCTCCAAGGCAGCGCTGCTCTCTTCTTTGGAGAACCCCATCTCCGACAGTTCCGATATCTTCTTCTCCAAACGAGGGTCGACTGGAGGCTGGGAGAGCAGCGTCCGAGAGAGGCAAGTTCATAGCCATTCCACGCGTATGGGCATCATGAAAGATCAGCCAACTCAGACAGATCAATGCAGCGCGGGTGCCAGCTCTGCAAGCGGCCATGCCCTCAAGTCGGCTGCTAGCCTGGGAAAGCGAAGCATACCTCGGGCTTTGGAGGAGGGGAAATGGGTGCTTGTGGACTAGAATCAGTTTCCTCGGCTGCAGGTCCGGGCTGGACAGCGGCTTTCTGTGCTATCATTTGGCTCCGCTGCTCGTCCCCTTCTAGTTTCATGATTTCCATCGACGGATGCCGCTCGAGCTTCTTGATGGCCGTTGTAATCACCTCGGAGGGATCGAGGGCGCTGGCCGGCCGATCGGCCTTGGCCCCCGGCTCCGGAGCCAATGTTGCTATTGCTTCGGACTGCTGCAGTTTCTTTCCTTTGTCGGCTCCGTCATTCAGGCGGTGCTGCATTTCCTCGTAGACCTTGACCACAAAGTCCTGATACTCCTGGCGCTGGGATTTGTGCAGCTCCTCAATCTCGCTTGCTATCGTGGCTCTGAAGATATCCAGTTCCTGTATGATCCAGGCGGCGACGGTTCCATCAGTCGCTCGTCGATGGCGTGCATTGGTAGAGATACCATACCGTACCACTGCTCATATCCTTGCGTCATCGACACGCTCATAAACAGGCGAAGATACCAACAGAGTCGATATTGGCAAACCAGCTTGCCGGTGCTGAAGCAACCACTAACCTCGTTGTGACGGGAGAGCATTTCAGCCAAGCCGATTTCTCTGCGAGTATGTTCGGTGCTTCCAATCTCCCGGCTGTGTCTGTGGGTAGCAAAGCACAAGTTCAACAGCAGGGAACAGTAGGCGCTGGCGACGGCTCTTCAATCCGATATCCCTCGACCAGGTGGACGGTCTGTCTGTCTGAGCCGGTTGGCTGCCGAGTGCAGGTCAGCGGGGCACATCATACCTGACTTGGATCTCGGCAATGCCTTCGTCGCGCTTGGCCCACATGGCCTCAATCGCCTGGCCGTATGTGCGCTCGAGGTTGAGTAGAGTGTCCAGTATCGAATAGTCCGACGAGTTGACGAGATATGCCAAGGCGACCGGGAATATGGGCTGGACGGTGCCGGGTTGCATCGGTAAGCATCAAAACTACTGCTCTGCTTCGACGCCCCATCGACGCTCGGTTGACGATGCCATGAAAAGCGAGTGCCTAAGCGGAACAATCGGGTACCTCTCCGCTCGGTACATGGTAGGCCGCAGTGCTCTCCCCGTACAGGTGCATGAGCCCCTTGGTGTTTTCGGCTTGCTGCTCCTGTGGCAGCGCAAGGGCTATATTGGATGAGAGTTGTTAGCCCGTCGTCATTTGCTCTCCGCTCGCTGTATCAGACAAGCGTGCGAATCTCGGCCTGGTACCAACCGGAAGCGAGCTGGGTCTCCTGGCGCTCCGACTCAAGCAAACCCAGCAACGTTGCCACCGCCGATTGCAAGGGATTCTCGAGAAGAGGGCTGACCCCCTGGGACTTTATCAGCGTTTTGACGGCCGAATCGATAGACTGCTTGCTGTTGCCGACCTGCACCTCGACCGAGCCATAGCTTTCCTGTCCTATCCGGTGCTGCACGCCGAGGGACACCATGGCGAAAGGCGGATCGTCGAGACAGATGGCAGAGGAACCCGCACGATCGCCGATGGCCCAAAGGCGGGCTCGCCCAGGACGCGCAGAGCCAACAGCCGCCGCCTCGCTTGGGCGAGAAGGCCCTCGGCAGACCGCGAGAAGCCCGATTTCCATGCAGATGCACCTCGATGCTCGGGCATGGCCATATCGGCATCAGTATCGGCAGGCTGTCGTTGCTGCAATCGCGGTCGATGCTGTGAAAAGCCCGCGCTTGGACTCGGCCTTGCATTGCAGCGCCAGCATCGCCCGCAACAGCGCTGGCACCGCAATCTCACCACCACCATGCGCCCCGGATCCAGAGGTCACTCCAACGTTAGCATCAGCTCCAAGGGCAAGAGCAAAAAGTCGGCAAAGTCCCGCCTCAACCCGAACGCCGGAACAACCGATGAGCTCGCATCCATCTCCAATATCGAGCTCAACCAGGTTCACAGCTCCTTGACGGCATTCAACTACTACTGGAGCCGCAAGGAGAACCCAAAGACGCCTGAGGAGCTCGAGAATGAGCGGAAGCAGCGCCGCATTTATGCAAGTCAGTTCGCCGGACTCTGTCTCGACCTCGACACGACCGAATCATTGATGGCGTGTCTGCGCGAAAGCCGCCAGGACGACTACTGGTAAGTCTGTCGGTCTTCACTGCAGATCTCCACAAAGCCTGCTGGGATCACAGCGCGAGCCGGCTGACCAACATCGCGTTCCCACGTTCGTTTCGCTGTTGCCTCCCGTTGCCAGCGACGCTGTCTCGAATGCCTTTCATCTGGAGAGAGAGCCTCCTTCTCCCAGCTGGATCCTCGCTCGCCCGTCTCTGCCGCCGCCTGACGGGCCCATCCAATACGACCGCCACCGCGAGGACGACATCTTCCGCGACGTGGTGCTCACCCACTACATGATGGAGGCCATTCGATATCCTTTCATGCAGTTTGCGTGCATCCCGTCCGGCGCCATAGGCACGCTGATAGATCGCTCCGCCGCCGACTGTTTGACTTGCATTTACTCTGAGGCGGATCTCCAGTTGCTCCGCCCAGCCATGACCAATCCGGCAATCGTCCTTAACCACTTGATTTCGCATGCCACACACATGTCTACGAGAAGGGGTTCTCGGCCTACCAGATTGCCCTCTGGGCCACCATGCTCTACAGCACACATGTCCGATTCGTTGGTAGGCGTGTCGCAGGCGGCCAAACCCACATTCCGAGTGGCGTGGACAGCAGCAAGATCGCCGCTCGCCGAACCTCGTCTGTGCCTACTCACAAATGCCTGCTCGGTTGCTCCGACGAACACACATATCGCTCTACATTTCCAGAGACCATACGAGTCAACCCGCTGAACTCTGGGCCCGAGGTTGCGCTGGATCTCTTCACGACGTTTCTCTACATGTTCATGGCCCCAACAACATCGACCCAGCCCTCGCGCAACGACAGAGACATGTACGGGTCACCCCGACGCCGCCGAAGCAGCGTGGCGATTCCAAAGAGCCCCGCATCGTTTTCTATCCAGAACTCGACTTCCGAGTTTGAATTTGATGGAGACTCGGGCGGGCCACGGCCGGAGCGTGGCCCGCTCTCTAACCAAGAGGCCGTCTGGCTGATCGACTACTTTACCGACAAGTAGGAGTGACTGATTGTGACGCCGCTTGTGTCGACCAAGAAGACCAGTACGCCATGTCTCGCCTCGGGTGTACTGCTGACACTGTTGGTTTGCTGTCCAGCTACTTGAAGCACATCAAGTTGATATCGCTGGTGTTCTATAGACCGCAAGAATTGATGCGAACAGCGGCTCGGCGCCAACCGAGAGAGAGCTCGACTTCCAGCCCCTGGCGAATGGAATTGCAGCCGAGAAATGGGAAGAATTCCTCGCCGAAGAGGATGAAAGAAGCGATTGGCTCTCCAGGCTGAGCTGGTATGCGGCTCCTCTTGGAGCGACATTGCCTCGAACGACTGCAGCTTGCTGGTGCCTGTGATCCGCTGCGCTTGCCTCCTCTGAAACTATCGGGGTTGTCATCGTTATTCAGGAGGCCGTCGAAGCTATCAAGCGAGAGGAACTCGAAAAGGAGCAGCGGTGTCGAGAACAAGAGCTTGCGAGACAGGCCGAGCTCCAAGCGATTGAAGGTAAGTGCCAGATTCTCACGACCGAATTGAGATACTCGCTCTTTGTATATAGTCGGCGTCGGGCTCACTCTGTCCTACGACCTTGTCTGCATAGATTCATACATCGTTGTTCCCCCATTGAAGCCATACGCGGAGAGATGCCTCATCCTCCAGGAGCGACGAGTTGTTTCCGGCAGATATGCTGGTGGAAGTCGTGCCGCCCCCAGATGCGCCCGCAACCGAGATCGCATCTGGAGAGCCTGCTCCGGAGCCGGCCCCGATGTCCTCCGAGCCCCAACATTTACGGCCGGTGAATCTCAACCCAACAACATAGCAAAAATTATTGGGGCAGACCGCCGTGCCTCATATTGCCTTGGTGATGGCCTACCTCGAGGGCAAACTGGAGCATGAGATCACCGAGATGAATATGCGACTGGGCAAGGTCCAGGTCGGGCTTGAGAAGCGAGAAAAGGATGACAAGAACAGGAAGCCGGCAATGCCAAATCCGAGAGAAAGAGAGCCCTCTCCAGACAAGGGCTTGTCCAAGGACGGCAAGAAGCTGGCTCGACTCGCGATTTGCCCAAGACAATGAAGGGGAAGAAGTGATACCGCGCTCTGTTTGATATCACTGACACAGTCTGAATGGAATCATGGATATATGTAGCAACTGAGGGAGTGCTTTGGATGAAAGAAATGGCACCATCCCGGTGGATATGATGCATGCTGGTGGACTGCGTTGGCTGCTGGGAACCTTGGTGCTTCGTGGTGCCCCTGGCCAAGCCCTTGTCCATCCGAAGCAGTGCCATTCCAATTCGCGATGCGCAGCGCCCAGGATGGCTGTGACCACCAGGCTTTGCCTCGCATCTGCCCCACATCTGCCCCGCATCTGCCCCGCATCTGCCTGTCCAAAGCCATCCATTCCGCCGGCAGCGTCAGGAGCAAATGAAACGACAGCGGGAGACCCGTCCTCGCCCTCGGCCGGCGGAGGCAAGAGGGCTGCACTCCAGCAGCCCACGATATCGTCGTTCTTTCTCCCGAAACCACCCTCAAGAACGACCAAACCGTCAACGGAAGCGGAGCCCGTCGGTGTCGGATTCAGCGCCGGCGAAGCCATAGTCCTCGACGATGCTCTCAGCGATGGCTCGCACGGCAGTGCTCCAAAGGATCCACCGGCAACTGCATCGACAGCGGCAATCCATCCCGATCGGAGCTCCAAACGGCCGCCACGCACACGGAGCTTGCACAAGTTTGCCTTTGGCCGGGGCGAGACGACTGGCACATCGACTCCCGAAGAGACAGCGATCGATCTTGACGATGTGTCTTCTTCGATCAACTTGGTGATCGGCGACGAGTCCATGGCATCACCGTCCTCCGATAAACTAGATCGAATCTTCCGCGAGGCACAGATGGTCGACCCGGAGCAAACTGGAAAGCCGGCCATGGTGTCATCCCTCGAACGAAGCCGAGGAAAGGCATCTGAGCGGGCATCTGAGCGGGCGTCGGAAAAGTCTCCTGCTGGAAGGAGACCTTTCTCTCGCAACTATACCCCGCTGGAGCAGCAGTTCCTGGAAATCAAGCAGAGCCACCCAGACTGCATCTTGATGATGGAAGTTGGATACCGATATCGGTTCTTTGACGAAGATGCCAAGGCAAGTGGCCCTGGATGCCAATAGCACCTAGCGCTGCATGTCCTGCTTTGTCGAATATCTCTGACGAACAATGTCTGTCACTCGGCGGCGCAGATTGCAGCCAAAGGTACGGACATGCGTCTGCAAGCCGCGCAACCCGACGCTCGCTTCGACTATACTGCTGCCCTCAATTCGCGGCGGTGATTTGGTACTCTCGCTCAGCATGGGCAAACGTTGCTGCTGTGCCGGAGTACGCTCATCAATCCTGTTGTATCGGCTTAGAACTCAACATCCAAGCACACATGGACCACAGCATGTTCACAGCATCCGTGCCGACTTTCCGATTGAACGTCCATCTCAAAAAGTAGGTTGCGCTTGGGCCCTGCGCGGGTGGTTTTGGCTTTGTCTGTTGCCGGCCCGAGTATGGACCTTTGTGTCTCCGATCGATGGGCCCGGGTTGTCGCTGCAGTGCACTAATCCCCACATTATAACAGACTGGTGCATCTTGGCTATAAGGTGCGATGGATCCCATCTTTCCATGGTTTGCTGAGAGCACTTGCGTCTCGATCAAGGCTGTCAATGCCGATTCTGACCCATCAGCGCGTCTGCTCACACAGTCGGTGTCGTCAAGCAGATGGAAAGCGCGGCGTTGAAAGGTATGTTATGCGCGCTGTCGCTGCCGTTCAGCCCCCCCCCCCGACCTAATATCGCTCTTCTTGGGCAAAACCACAGCCGTGGGCGATAACCGCAACGCACCCTTCATACGCAAGCTACATCGAGTGTTCACGAAGGGAACATTTATCGATGAGTTTTCGGACTCAGACGACGAGCCCGACGACTCGTCGGCGCCTTATATCTTGTCGCTTCGAGAGTCGAAAGAAACGTCAGCTGTCTATGGCCAAGTGTCGATTGCAGTTGTGGTACCGTGACTTGTTGCAGCTGCGTCGTTCGGCCTCGACTGTTTGTCGATACATATCCTTCGAGCTGCGATTTGACCACTGACGGCCCTTTTGGTGTCCCCAGGCCTTGAACGTGTCGACTGGAGAGATCATATATGACCAGTTCATGGACGGATTCATGCGGGCCGAGCTGGAAAACCGTCTGAATCACATCCGCCCAAGCGAGATTCTGCTCCCAGCCGAACCCATGACGCAGATCACAGAGCAGCTGGTGGCTAATTTGAGATTCAGGTGCAGCTTGTGCTTTCCAAGACAGCACTGACATCCCGATGTGTGATTTGTCCTATCGCTTCTGTGTATCTGATTCCTGTGCTGGTGGCAAACGCATGATGCTCCCACCAATCGACCGGATGTCTAGGCCCAGCGACGAGATCCGGATAGAGCGACTCAAAAGCGAGCTCTTACCATATCCCAAAGCCAAGTCGACCCTCCTGAGCTTCTATGAGGCTCAGATGCAGCGAGAAGACTCTGAGGATAGCGATGTCGCTAAAGCCTCGTCCCTCGGTGAGTCTTGTGGGATACACGCAGGGTATGCAGGGTCACAAGCGAAACCCCGGCTGCAGTCGTCCAAGGAGTGCATATCGCCAGACGTCGCTGCGCACACGGTTTGCCTGTGCTAGCTGCTCATAGCCGTGGATACAGCATCGCTCTACTCGCAGATCCACGATCTCCCCGAAGATGTCGTCGTCGTGATGCACGCAATTTACGAGTACTTGCGCCCGTTCGACCTGGCCAATGTCTTCTCCGCTACGGCCGAATTCAGCCACTTTTCGACCCTGGGACAGATGCTGCTTCAGGCCACCACCCTCTCGAGCCTTGAGATCTTCAACAATAGCTTCGATGGTCGCGAAGAAGGCAGTCTGTTCCACCGACTCAACAAAACTAAAACAAAGTTTGGCAGCCGACTTTTCCGCAGGTGGCTCGCGCGACCGCTCGTGGATGCCGCCTTGCTCGAGTTGAGAATCAAGGCTGTCGAGGCGATTCTGCTGGCCACGTCCAACGGTGACGAGGCGATCAAGAAGATGAAAGGACTCATCTGCCAGATACCAGGTACAGACACTGTCAAGTTGAGCTACCGTTTGTCACTGCTTAGTAATCCTGCGATTCGGTCCAGATCTCGAAAAGTCCTTGTCGCGGATCCATTACGGTCGATCT
>NW_026516588.1:0-17610 GCF_025602895.1 Polychytrium aggregatum
TTGTCCATCATGCCGCCGGTGTTGCCGATCTTGAAGCAGCCGGGGGTGATGCCGCCAACGGTGGCCGGACCGATGATCAAGACATTTCGCTGCTTGGCCTCCCACAGCAGCTGACGACTGCGCTTCTCGGGGACGCCCTCGGCGATGATGGCAATGGTGCGGATCTGAGGGAACTGCAGGAGCTCGCGGGTGCTGTCGTAGACACTGCGGAAGGAAGCAAAGTTGACGACAACGGTGGCCTCGGGGAACTTGCTGACAGCCTCCTCGATCGAGGTGTAGACAGGAATGAGGGTCTCCTTGGTGCCCCAGTAGAACTTTTGGACGTGGTGGCCACCGAAGGGGTAGATCATGCAGCAGACGGACGGACGCTCGCGCTTGCACATAAAGTCAAAGTCAAGCATGCCCTGGACGGCCTTGGGCTGCATGCCATAGATGAGAGCGCGGGTGTTCTTGGTGAAGGGCTGCCAGAAGCCCTGGGGCAGCTTGCTGAGATCGATTTCGGCGGTCTGGGCGGCACCAAAGCCGTTGTCGACGATGCCGCTGCTCATCAGGGAGAGGCCGTTGCCGAGCTTGACGGCTGCGTTGATTTTGCAAACGATAGCAAAGATAGCGAGGCAGTGAGGGGTCAGGGTCAGCACAAAGTAGGCGGGCGACTGGAAAGAGCACACCGCAGCAGCCCAAAGCAATGCAGATAGACTTGGTTCGGAAGATGCAGGGCAAGACACTCACCTCCCGACTCGTCGAGGATGCCCATCTCCTTGGCCTTGGCTTCGCCGAGAAGCTCGAGGGGCACAATGCCGGTGACAAACATCTCGGGACCGTAGACGCGGACAGGGACACCGATGGACTCGCCGCACAGGCGCATGGCCTGCAGACCCTCCTGGTAGTTGGGGCCGGCACGGCGCACCGAAATGCGGACCTTGTGCTGCTGGAGCTTGTGCTTGTACTCCTCGAGGGCACGGATCAGACCCTTGAAAGTGGTCGAGACGTTGGTGAAGTTGGCAATGCCACCGCCGATGAACAGAATCTGGTTGAATCGAGAGGGCAAAGCGCCCGAGGATGTTAGACGAGACAGAACAGGGACAAATGGAACAGAGATCAAAGGTCTGGGGGCCACTGCAGCGGCACCACTTTTAGCCTAGCTATACAAAACAGCGGCGCAGGGGCTGGGTGTAGCAGTGTGCCAGCCATGCAGGGTCACCGTTTACAGCACAGCATAGCACAGCACAGCACAACAACCTACCTTGCCATCGGGGTTGGGAGTACCACGGGTCATAAGATCCAGGATGGTCTTGGCGTACTCGTAGGTCTGCGACTCGGAGGGAGCGCCCGAGTACTCGCCGTAGTTGGCCAGCTCGTGGGCGTAGCCCAGAGCAGCAATGGCGTCCGAGTAGACAACCGAGGCGCCGCCACCGGCAACCATGGTCCAGATGCGGCCCTTGGGGTTCAGGACGGTCAGCTTGAGGGAAGCGCCGGTCTTGGCATCGAGTTCGGCAATGTAGGCTTCCTCCTTGCTCAGCTCACGACCAAAGGGAGCAGGGAATTCGATGGTGGGAACACGTCCAGCATCGGCGAGGTAACCGGCCTGGAGACCAGTGGACCACTTCTTGCCGCATTCGTACTCGGCGGTCTGGTCGAGCTTGGCAGCCAGATCAAGGTAGAAGACAGAGCTGGAGTTGGGGCCGCTCTCGACGACAACCAGGGGGTTGATTTCGAGATAGGTGAACTGCAGGTCGGTATAGACGGCATAGAGGCGGGTCACAAAGTCGACGAGGGTGGCCTTCTTGGATTTCGAGGCAACATCTGCATGGGGAAATAGCGGCGGCGGTACATGAGCAATGGCGGCGCGGAGGGCTGCGGGTGATATGGAGGGCATCCGAGCACCCATTCTCGTGGGGGGGGGAGAGTTGGGAGCGCTAACGAATGGGGGGTGAGCGAATTTGCAGGAAATCATACCTATCAGCAGAGTGGACTCGATTTCCTGAGCAGACGGGAAGGCGGTGTTGACACCGACGAGCAGGCGCTTGGCCTTGGCGTCGACATCGCCGACGTCGACACCACCCTCGTGGGTGAAGAAGATCATATCGCCCTCGCGGATGGACTGGATGCAGATGTAGTATTCCGAGTCCTGGGAGTGAGGCACAAAGGGCTCGACCAGGAAGGTGTGCAGATAGCCCTTGGTGCGCTCGAGCTGGAGACAGAGCACAGGCAAGCGAGGGTGGAAGCGGAAGCGCATGTGAATTAGGCATGGCAGCTGTAGCAATGCAATCAGGGGGGGGAAGAAGCATGGCTCACCTGGAAGATCTTGCCGGCACGGACACGAATCCACTCCTTGGCGGCGGCCCAGTCGAGGTTGATGCCGAGCAGGCCGTTCTTTCCGCGGCGCTTGATGAGCTGATCGGGCTTGCAGACGAGCTTGGTGGTCAGGAGCCACGGGTTCTGGGCCTCGACGGCGTTGAAGACCTGGTCGATCGAGGCGCTGAACTGCTTTTCGGCGATGGCGGCGTTCTCTGATGAAGAGAGAATGGAAATGTCGAAGGCAATGTGGGCCAGGCGAGCAGGAGCCAGGAAGGACGGCGGGGCAACGTCGGTGGTGACGGTGCTATCCTTGGCGATGCCGAGCTTGGGCAGCCAGTGGGCGAGCAGCAGCTTTCCGTCGAATTCTCGAATGGCCTTGGCAGACATGGTGGATGCTAATGCTGATGCTGATGCTGATGCTGATCAAAGGGAAAGAGGAGATGGGCGATGGGGAGCAAAAGTCGCGACGGGTGGTATAACAAGTCTGCGATCCAGCGGGCAGATAGGCGGACGGCGGCGGAAGTGGAAAAGAAAAGGGCGCAGAGGATGGAGGCGTGGGATTGCAGCGGAGGCAACGGTGGGGCGACCAGCGAGCACGGCGGGAGCGAGAGGGAGACAGAGACAGATCAGTCGGTGATAACGGTGCAGACAACCCCGGCGAATGCCGATAACACCCTGGCGGCCAGCGACGGGGTGCATGAGGCGGAGCAGACGCGCAACCAAAACACCAGGGAGCATGCTGCCAGGCCAGGGCACGTTTTCAGGCCAGGCCCAAAATGGAAGGCCTGAAGACGAGCCGAGGCAGGCCAGCAATCCACCGTGGCGGGCTGTGGGCAGCGAGATGCAGCAGAATGCGGCGAGGCGCATGGAGTTGCATGGAGTTGCATGGGATGGGATACATGTGGCCGCAGGGCGATTGCAGCAAAGGCACCGGCGTATACAGCACGATGCAATGTGTGCTGGGAGAGAAGCTCGTGACGAGACGAAAGCATCGCATAGATGATGGAAAGCGCTGGAGCTGTGCTGCTGCTGGCTCGCTCGCTGACGCATGATCGCTGGCTGGGCATTTACCTACAGATCCGGGGCTTGTGGGGAGGGGCAAGAAGAAGCAACTTTGCAACGACCAGGATGAGACGGATCGGTGCACAAAGCGATGCTGGCAGCCGAGCCGAGGGGTGGTCGCCGGGGCTTTTATAGCCGCCTGCTGGAGTCATGACCAGCTCCGACCGGGTTGGCCAGCAAGCACTCCGCGAGCAACAGGCGGGGGGCCGAGCCCCAACGGGCGGCTGGGGTTTGGGGAGGGCGTGTGTGTGTGCAGAGGCAATTTCTGATTGGGCGCGCACGCTCCGCCGACAAGGCCGCCGCCGCCAGCGAATGGGCGCGGGTGTCTGGGCATGTCTGCCGTGTCAGCGGAGGGGCGGCGTGGGCAGCGCGGGGCACTGTGGGCGCTGTGGGCAGTGTGCAACTGGCGGGTCGGGAATGTAAGAGACATTGGCCTCATCGACAACAGCACCAAGCGGCCAGCGCGATAATATTACCGCATTGCCTCCATCATCCGAGACAGCATTAACGCTGCATCCAAAACAGCCATGACATTCGCCGAGACCGCCGCCTCTGTGTCGCGGTGGCTCGCCCCGCCTTTTCCCATTGGTGCGCGTCGCACGGCCACGCTCCCTTTTTCGGATAGGCCCGGCTGCTGACCATCGCAAACCATCACACCGCCGACACCTCCATCGCCCTATGCAGACGGCATATGAATGGCATATGAACGACATATGAGTGGCATATGAGCGGCAGGCTCCCGGGGCGATGAACATCTGCGCGTGTGCACGTCGCAGCCGCTGTCGACGGGAAGGCGCCGGCCTGCTTGCGATCGAGTTTGCATGCGTGGGATGTATCTGGCAAGACATGCATCGTCGCTGCGTCGTATCGACGGAGGGCAGTCGGTCTGATATCCCCACACTCCTTTGCGACGATAGCAGATCAAGGAAAAAAAAAAGTGCAGACGAGCTGGTGGGTGGGTGAATGGATGGGCAGAGTCGTCAAGTTGACTCAGCGGGCCGCGAAAGCGCATCATCGAACCCAGGGCAAGGGCACCCAAAGCGATTGCATCGACTGCGTATGGTGGGTGTGGTGTGTAGGTGGGCGTAGGTGGGCGTAGGTGGGCGTAGGTGGGCTGATAGGAAACGAATGTTCATCGCCCCGAGCGGTGGACGGATTTGATCAAAATGCCCAAGCGATGGACTGGGTTGGACTCGTGTTCATGCAATCCGCCATCTGCGATCATGGGCAAATGTCCTCCATGATCGCTGCCGGCCCATTGCCCTCCCATCGCCCATCCCTGCGACATCAACGCACCGCGGACGAGCGCTCTTTGTTGTTGCTCCTGCCCACTCCCGGCTGCAGGCAGGATGGACTTGCTGGCCGCCGGCCTTGCGATCTCTCGCACCAACCAGCTGTCGTCCTGGCCTCGTTGTCGCCCTGCCCTTCCCGGCCGTGTCTTTTTTGGGGAGGAGGAGCCGGCGGTCGCCCTCCCCCCGGCCTGCCGCGGGTGCTGCCAGCGACGATGTGTGGGCTCCAAGCCGGCTTCAAGCCGGCTCCGAGAGTCGGACCCGCTCATCTTTTGGGGGCGGCGGGCTATTATGGGTTGCGGCTGTCCTTGGACGTCGCTGCTGGCGCTGCTTGGACCCTGTCGGCCAGCGCCGTCGGGTCTTGGGTCTTGCGAGAAGATCCCTCCAGCCCCACAACCAACCAACCAACCAACCAACCAACCAACCAACCAACCAGCCAGCCAGCCATTCGGGCTCTGGATGCTGTTGCTGTGGGCTCCCAGCCGCCGTCCACCATCATCTGCCGCCGCCAGGGACGGACGCTCAGATACGACCAAACCCGCTTGGTCGTTCTCGGCCGAGTGCATGATCTGATCTAACCATTGTGCCCTGCTGTCTCATCAGCACGTTGCATCGGTTCTCTGGCCCTGGCGCTTGGCTGTTCCCATCCGTCGCTTCAGGTGCCCCGGCCGCAACACTCTCAGCAGCGACGGCTGCAGCCCGACAAAACCTGGCTGTCGGCCATCACATGAAAATGGCTCGCCCACTCTCGTTCCCACCCCCTTCCACACTCCACAGCACCGCCCACCCCTGCACACCGCCATCAGAAAAGCACGCCCCCGCCGTCCGTAACGTCATCCATGGGCCAGCTCGGGTGTGCGGGTGGGTGAAGCGGAGACACGATCAATCACATCCCAACCCTTGGCTCACTGTCACATCCCGGCTTGCATAGAGTTTGTTCTGCTCCATAGTCCACACAGCCTCGCGGCGGCAACAGCAGCGGCGATCGAATGATTCCGTCAGGGATATTGGGCCCCTCCACTCCAGTCCAGGACGGTTCGCTGTGCTTTGTTGACGCTCTATTATCCGCCATGACCGGATCGCTACTGCTTGCTTCAGTACATGGTTGATAGCCATAGTCTCGCCAAACCGACGATTGCAGTTCCAAACAGGCCCCGGGACTTCAAGACGATGGTGTATCTATCGAGTGGGCAGATCGTATCCAGTGAGTTGGCATCGAGTGAGTTGTATCGACAGCTCTCTTCAGTACCCATGCTGTTTTCTGGCGCAACCAACGACAGGCTCTGCGGCATTGCCCGTCTGCCCGGCAGTTCATTATTTGGGCAGGCTTGTGAGATATCCGCATCTGAGACACTTCATCCGTCCAGACTTGAGCACCGTAAAGCTGTCGCCACCACAGCTGCTGCACACCAGCCCGCCTTCGTCGTCGGCCTCAGCCTCGGTGGGTCCGCTGCTCAGCGCTGGGCTGGACTCGGCCTGTAGCGACTTTGCCTTGGGCCGACCGTCATTCGTTGGATGTGCTCCGAGGGTGGCCAACAAAGCCGACGGCGCCGAGGCATCGATCGGCACCGATTCAGCCCGCTGCTCGGCGCTGCTCGAGACCGATCCGCTCGAGCCTTCTTTGATCGCCACCGGTATCTCACGCTGTGTCTGGCTCGATCGCGGCGATGCCAGTCTCTCCGTCAGGGACTTGATCGACATCACAATCGAGTGAGAGTGGGACCGCTGCCGCGTGACGATCGGTTCAAACCCGGAGGACGATCGCTGGTGCGTGGGAATCTCGATCTCGGACGGCCCGCGTTGGATACTTCGGGGCGCCGTTCGGTCGGGAAATGCATCCGTGCCACTCCGAGCATGGTGCAGGCCATCGCTGTCTGACGGGGCCGCCCATCGTCTTGCTGTGGATGTCGCTGACTCTGCCGCCGTCGTGAGCGACCCTGCTCTGCTTGTTGTCGATGCGTCCCGCGTGGCCGATGCCAGAGATGTCACCGAGGTTGCTCCATGCGCCAAGGCTAGGGCTGCCGATGTCGATGCTCCGGCTGAGACTCTTCGCTCGCGCTGCGCTAGGTGAGTTGGACTGCCTCGGCCCGAGGCCGCGCCTTCTTGCAGCGACGATGGCGGGGGCTCTGGAATCTGCGACGACAGGCTGGCTCGACCCGAAGGCCCTGTTGTACTTTGCCGCCCCGACCCGAGGGATGTCCGTGGACGCAACCCACTGTCCCGACTCAGCGTTGCTGTTGTCGAGCCCATACCTGAAAGCGGGGGCCGGGAAACCAGGTCGCCCGAGGAAATGCTGCTGATCGACTGGGCTGAAGTCAGCGTCCGCGGTAGAAACGAAACATCCGTGGGATTCTGGACCATGTGGACCGATGATGATTTGGCGAGGCCGGTGCTGGACGTCGGCAGCGTCAGCAGGACGCTCTGGGCCTTGTTCGGCGCGTTGCTCGGGCTCGGGCCTGGATATCGATCCGGCTGTGCGGCGCTGTGGATGTGGAGATCGCCAGCAAGGTCCGAGCTGATCCCGGTGCTCTTGGTTGGAATCGTCGGTGTCCGGGCCAGGCCGCGCAGGATCGAGCTGCCTGTGCTTGTGCCGCTGGATTTCCCCATGCTGACGCTGGCCGTGGGCGAAAACATGGGGCCGAGTGAGTTTTCACTCTCGTAGACCCGCATGAGTCCGCTCGCATCGACCGAAACGAGAATCTGAGAGTAGACTTGGTCCATGGGAGCGTCGGCCTCGGCCGGAAGCAGGCCGCGCCGGAGCCGAGACTGCTCCAGATATACACGGGTGCCGCTCGGGGCGAACGCTGTGCACAACACAGGCTCCTCCAGCCCCGAGAGTTTCAGGATGTACTTTGTTTGGTTGTCGAGATGCCAGCCCATGAGTCCGCCAAAGAGGGCGCTGCCGCTGCTGCTCGAGGCCGTAGTGCTGTGTAGGGGCGAGTGCAGGTGGACGGTCTGGAGGGCCGAGTTTTCGTCCAGACAGGTGTTCCAGATGTAGATGGCCTTTTCGTCCGAGCCCGAGACAATGTACCGGCCGTTCCACGAGCAGCTTGCTCGACTGGACGCCGAGCGATGCTCTGAGCCCTTGAACTTTTGAAAGAGCGATTTGTCGCGCAGATTGTAGATGCGCACGCGCGAATCGCTCGAGGTAACCAGGATCTTCTCGTCTTCGAGGACGATCTGCGGGTCGGGCTCCTGGTTCAGGGCCGCGACGAGTTTGGTGCCCTGGTACTTGGCCATGATCTTTTGCTCAAGCGTTCGGTTGGGAATCCGCTCGATGCCAATGATGCGCTTCCCGCCCCGGACGCTCCGGCTGCGGCTCAGGGCCTTGACCTCGATTTGCGTGTGGTACTTGAGTCCGTTGAACTCGAAAAAGACCAGGTCGCCCTGGTCGCTTCCGCAGATGACGAGGTCGCCTGCCAGATTGAAGCACAGGGCCGTGACGCTGCTGTCCAGGAAGATCATTTCGTTCCAGAACTTGACCTTCTTTTCCACCAAGGACCACACCCGGATCTTGCGGTCGGCGCACGAGCTGACAAAGTACCGGTCGTCGATCGGATGGAAGCGGACGGCCGACACCGCATCCGGATGCTCAAAGATGCACAGCGGCGAGGGTTCTTGCGGATGCCACAGACGCACTTGTCCGTCGCTCGAGGCCGAGATCAAAAAGTTGTTTCGGGACCAGGCCAAATCGAGAATATCGCTGCCGTGGCCCGCAAAGATGCGCACAGGTGTCGGCTTGAAGACCGGCGGAGGCACATCGGCCGAAGCCCCGGCCCCAGCCCCGGCTGCTGCCTTGCCAGCGACTGCAGGTCCATCGTGTTCGACCATCTGCAGCCCCCGGGGAGCCACGTCGGAGTGATTTCGGGCAAAGACTGGCCTGTTGGGCCTCGCCTTTGTTTCCGGACGACTTGCTGGATGGGGGACCGGGCTGGCACTTTGGTCTCGACCGCAGACCTCCCAGATCCAAATGATGCCGAGCTTGCCCGCCGCCGCCAGCAAGAGCCCATTATCCGAGAACCGCATCACCGAGATTTCGTGTCCTGGGGTTGTGGACGAAGCAGCGCCATCGGATCCCGGGTGGGAGTGGCTCAGGATTCCACTCCAGCCGCTGGCTCCTGCCTGCTGCACGGACTCGGTCGCCGGTTCCTTGGTGGTCTTGCTTTCCACTGGTGCAACCCCCGGTAGGAGCTCGGCCGAGGCTTCTTTGGCGATGCACCGGATCTCCTGCACCAGCACCAGTCCGCCGCCGACCTCCTTGCCGAGCAGGTTAGGCAAGGGCCGGTTGGCCGGATACGAGAACTTTTTGTCGCCGCCCTTGACAAAGGTTGCCGCGAGCCCATGCGACACTGCCGTCGAGGAGGACGTTGAGCTGAAAACAGATGAGACCTCGGCGCTGGTCTTGGAGGCGATCGCGGTTGTCCATGAATTGAGTGTGGATTTCGAGGGCTGGGGGAGCAGCGCAGAGCCTGGAGCCTGGGCGCCGGAGACAGCCGCGGCAGCGAGGGCTGCTGGCTTGGCCGTGCCGGCATGCCTCTGCCGATCCTGGTCCGGCGTAGATCCAGGTCCAGATTCAGGTCCTGATTCGAGTCCTGATTCCGGTCTCGGCCCGGGTCCAAGTCCAGATGCAGTATCCAGGACGGTTGACGACGGCGGCGCGCTCAGAGGCTTCGTGGGATCGGCCTCCCCTCTGGATGCAGCGTCCCGGGGAGCACATGCCGGCTGGGACGCCTGCCGAGCCTCGGGAAGAATGCCCTCGGACTGCGTCGGGCTATGCCTGGAGTGGCTTTTCTTGGCGTGCTTCTCGGCCGTTTTGTCCAGGAGCTTCTTGGTCTTGTACTTGACCTTGGCAAAGAAGCCCTTCTTGTCGGGCGAGTGGCTTGAGGGTGCGATATCCTGGGAAGACGCCGACGGACCAATTGGCGGCCCGGTCGACGGCGACTCTGCAGACGACGATGCCGGCGGGCGGTGGGGACAAAATGCAGAAGACGACACCATGGATGAGAAAGCCTGCCAGTCAACCAGCCCCCATCGGCGCTGGTGCCGGAACCACCCGCTATGGCTGCGTTCGCTACACATGGGATGTGCAGCTTGCTGGGAGGGAGGGCGAGTGCAGCAGAAAGGAGCCGCAAGAGACGGAAAGGCAAAAGAATACCTTTCGCCGGAGAGGTGTCCGAGTCGTGGTCGAGCCGGGCTGATTTCGCGGGGCTGGAAACAGCCGAAATCACATCAAAGTCTTCATCCGCGCTCGTCGTCGGGACTTGGGATTCCGACGATCTGGAGGAGTGCGGCGGACGAATGGGAAAGCGGCGGTTACGATGAGGGGGTTATGGAGGATGTCGAACGTTGCCGAGCAAATCGAGAAAATCGGGCAAATCGGGCAAATCGAGCAGATCCATCAAGTCGAGCAGATCCTGCCGGCCCAGGACAGAGGCGGTCGGCGTCAGGGCTCGCCGCTGTCGATCGCTCCGGCACGTCCCATTAGCACTGAGAGCAGCGATGCGTCGATGGCCGGATCGCATCCGAGTAGTTGATCCTGCTTTTCTTCCACGCCCAGAAGCAAAGGGCAACGGAGAAGAGAGCAAACGAGAGCACCCAGGAGATATCGGCCTCCAACAAACTCGGCTCGCGTGCGCACCTATCGTTCAGAAACCGGAGCCGATTCAGTGAGTTCTTGATGGCATAGTTTGGGTCTTCGTCGAACTCCGAGTCGGTCATATCCGAATGTTCATCCGAAGGCAGTGGCCGGTGGTCAAAGCGGCCGGGCCAGCCCCGCTGGTCGTGGCCATCCGCGGGCCGATCTTGCAGAAGGAA
Organism: Polychytrium aggregatum; assembly: GCF_025602895.1. NCBI lineage: Eukaryota > Fungi > Chytridiomycota > Chytridiomycetes > Polychytriales > Polychytrium > Polychytrium aggregatum. The sequence goes on from NW_026516588.1 coordinate 10,464, forward strand.
TGCCGCCGGCAACGACGATGGCGGATCCAATGATGATGGCAGCGAATGCGGCCGCGACGCTGGGGTCGCGAAGATGAGGCCCTCGGGATCGGTGATGTGGATGGTGGTGTTGGTGTGGGCATGGACGGGCGGCGGGATTCGAATGGGGCTGGAAGCCGGCGAGTCCACAGGCCGGCGATGGGATTCGGGAGTCGACGACTGCGGGTGATGGCCTGGAGGCTCTGGATGGCTCGACGCAGACATGACCAGGGACCGGCTGCCTGAGACGACGGACGACGGCTCACAGTCGGCCGCGCTGACGACAAAAAGTGGGCAGCGAGCCTGCCCAAGGGTCTGGAGATGCACGGGAGAGCGCGAGCCGAAAGCAGGGACGAGGGCGACGATGCCAAGGACAGTGACGCTGGGAGGCTGAGCCGCTGCTGCGATCAGGACAAGCAGCCCAGCGACAGCACCCCGCCTGGGGACGAGGGACATGCGTCCAACGAAGCTCTCTCGGGTCGGTGCCGCAGGACCCCGAGGCTTGGTTTGATATTGAGATGAGTGCCTCGCTCGCCCTTCCCCTGCTGTTCCGCTCCATTCCGCGATGCCCACAGGCCAGGACAAAGTCGTGCCAAAGATTATGCAAGTGTCCTGTTGTAGCTGGAATTTTTTTGATATATGTACGGCAAGGAATGGCCAGACGGCCAATGCTCCTTGCCAAGGCAAGAAAGGTGTCATTTGGCTGACAGCATTACGAGGGCATTTCCGAAGAGGCTTCAAATCCAAAGGTGGGGGGACAGGTACGTTCTCGAAAGCATGATCCCTCCCATTTAGTGGCCCTTGGCGACCTTCTTGGGCTCATCCTCCTTCAGAGCGACCATTCGCGGGACCTGCAGGGCCAAGAACACAGCATCTCGTCAGCAACATTCTCGTCGGTCGTGCCTGGCAGATTGGATGAGGCGCGCAAAGAACACAGCTGCCGACACAACGGTATGGTTGTCCCACTCTTACTCCGGAACACAAACACGTACCTGGTTGAAGTGATGGTAGTCGGGAGGGCTGGGGATACACCACTCGAGTGAAACAGTAGCGGGAGTGCGGGCAATCTTCTCGCTGCCGAAAGTGCGCTTCTCGAAGAAGGGAGGGGACAGGAGCTCGGCCCAGTAGTCGGCCTTCAGACCATCTATCGGGGAGTCCTCGGAGAGAAGGGAGGGAGACAGAGCACGGAGCTTATCGGAGACCTTCTCGGAGGGGTCAAAAGCACCGCCTGTGCATTGGAGATGGCACTCGGATTAGCAACTTGAACTGCAAAGGCGGCCGATTGTCACTCATTCGCTATTCAAGATAAACAGCGCACAGGCATCGCCAGTCTGCAGTCGGTCCGACAGCACGATGACACGTACGGATCTCGGCACCAAGAACTTCCAGACCAAACTCCTCGGATCTGGCCTTCAGGGCAGCAACGATCTTCTCGGCAAGGTTGGTGCTGTCGGCGGCAGAGATCTGGCGGTCGGCACCGACGGTGAGCTTGGGGATCTCGGCCTCCAGGGTACGGACAACGAGCTTGGCGGCGGCGCGCTCAGAGTCGAGCTTGTTGCTCTCAGGGTCGACGTACAGAGCAGACTGCGGTGCAAGTTTTGTAGTTAGGATCGAGAACACGGGTCTGCCCATCGAGTGCCACTGCTTGTCCGTGCGCGTCGCATCGGTGGCTCGTTGTTGCCCAACATTACCTTGGAGAAGTCGGTGACCTGGATGTGGAAAACACTGTAGACGTTGACAGCATGGCCATCTGCAGGAACAGCCAAGGGCGAGTCAGCATTTGCGAGGGGTCCCTTATTGCGATGACAGTCTGGTTGGCAATCGACCCGGCTGGCTTCCCATGGACAGGTGTGAACGAATGGGCAACGGCAGAGCAATGATGCGTACCCTTGGAGACGACACCGTCAGAAAGGACACCCATGGCGACGGGATCACTGTTCTTGACGGCCTGGACCTTGCTGACGAAGGGCAGGAGGAAGCTCATGCCCTCCTTGACAGCCTTGCCATTGGAGAGAACCCAGACCTCTCCGGGGGGAACGTGGGTCAAGCCCTGTTGGGAGCAAAGGTGTCAGCGACGCAGGAGCGGGATGCGGTCAATTCCAGCCGCGCGCGGAAGGGTAGGCTCGCTGGCATCAGTCGCACGCGAAAGTGCGGGGTTTCTTGTGCACACTCACAGCAATCGAGGAGCCATAGCCACGGAAAGCATCGCTGGTGGTCCAGAAGTCCCAGTTCTTCTCGGTAGCGTTGAGCTCGCGAACTTGCTCGGTGGGGACACCGTTGGCGAAAGGGGTGATGGGGTTGTGGGTGTAGGGGACAGTGAGGGTGTGGGAGGAGCGGACCTGGATGGGGCGGGAACCGAATGAGTGTCGGGGCTGGGCTGGAGAGATCCAACAGCCAGAACTCCGTGCGAGAGAAATCCCCAACGGGCGATTGCAAAAGAAAGCCATGCGCGCTTACAGGAGTGGAGGCAGCCCGGCGCAGAGCGACACGGTTAAACAAAACTTTGGAAGCCATTGCTACACTGCTGTTGGATTGGATTGAGAATCGAGCGAGTCGGGTCAGTCGGGGTTGGGGTTCAATGCGGACGCATGCCTGCAGATACCGAGGATGCGGCTGCCACATATGCGACAGCGAGAAGCCTGCTCTATGGGTCGCCATCCAGGCGCCGTCTTGCTCGACTGCCACAGACAACGGCGCTGATGCCAACGCCGTTGACAAGCAGCCACCGGCAGAGAGCACCGGCCATGCCGCCGCGGCGCGAGCTGGCGATGGAACCCCGACGAGGATATGATCTATACTTTCGACACGACCAGCGGCAGCGCAGAAGCGACGAGACAGCAAGCGAGCAGGGGGAGGTGCTATGAGGGCAATGAGGTCTGCGACGGAAGAGAGCCCTACCGCTTTGGACTGGGAAGGACCGGATGGCGAGGTGGGGAGAAAAGAGGAAGGCCGTAGGACGCCGGGCGATTGGCGATTTGACTTTTTCTCAATTTTTGTCTTTTTTCCTCGGGCCGACGACGAGCCCGCGACGAGGGCGAGAGCGACCCGCGCAGCACACGCGCGCACACAGACTGTCGCGGCGAGAAGCAGCGAGAGCGGCGGCGAGAGCAGCGTGTGTCACTCGTGTGCGACTCGGCCGGCGATGACTCAGTCTGCCGCCATGCCGCCCAGCGCCGCGGCCTGGCAGGGCCGAAAACGCAAACGAGCCAGGGCAGCGAGGGCATCCCGCTCGCGCAGACGTTGCAGCAGCAAGCAGGACCGCCGCGACGGCCAGCGTCGGCGAGCAGCCCACCCAGGGCATCCGGCCGGCGCTGCCCGTCCTGGCGCTGCCCTGCGGGATCTTGTCGGCCCAGCCAGCGGGTCTTGGAGCCTTGCCCGCCCTGCAAGCGAGCGAGGATTCATTAGCGCATGCGCAGTTAATACTTTCGCAAAAATACCGCACATCGGCAACAAGCGGACCTGTCGAGCTGTCATTGCTCATGGCCGGCATGACCACCACGGACAGGCGAGCGGCAACAAAGCGGGCTGCAGGGCATGAACCGACTTGCAGCAACCACGCGGCCCCTCGGCATGAGCCATGGAGCCGGCTGGGGGGCGACTTGCGAGCCGGACAACCTCGCTGCAGCTCGGCCCCAGCGGCTAGAACGGATCCACAAACCTCTTGGGAGGCCAGGTGAAGCATGATCAGCACGGCGCACTGGCTCGAGCCCGGTCTTGTGCTCGGCCTTGCGATCAGCTTGCACATGGCTGAGGCGACATCTGCGTCAAGTCTCGCATACATGCGGCGGCGGCGGCAAGGCCATGGTCGCTCTGTTCTGCTTCGGCGACAGCAGCCCCGACCGGGTGGCCAGGGTCCGTTGGAGTGGCAGTGGCAGTGGCAGATTGGCTTGCAGACGCAGCCGAAGCGCAATGAGAGGCATAGAGTGCTCCGAATGATCTTGATGAAAGGAAACTTCCAGCCACCAGGGCGGAAAGCCCAAGGCTGCCCTTTCTTTCCGCTGCTCGCACGGCCCTGGCCTCTGCTTGCCATTGTGACACCATCCGGGATCAGAAGCCGCCCCAATCAAGACAGCGGCGAGTGGCGTGGGAACAACCGATCGACACAGCAGGTGTGCACTTGTATCAGGGCTCCTCATCCGCAAGCCCATCCTGAGGCATCCACAAGCACCACCTCTCCTCCCCAGGCGTATCCCAGAGCCGCCCGACCACCCCTATCCTTCTTCCCTTCTGTTCCCACAAGCGGCCGCGTCTCTTGCCTCTGGACTGAGCACGCACTGCTTCTCACGGACAACCTGTATTTTGCGGCTGTCTCTCCCACCGTCCTCGGAGATATCGAGCATCGCTCAACCCACAGCGCGCCTCCTTCCGTCGGTGCAACTGGCTCGCAGCTGCTGTCCGCCACAACCTCATCGCAACCACAGCCTCGCCAGCACCACAACCCGAGAATGAATAATATCTATTACGAAGTGCAGGATCCGCAGACGGGACAGATCTTCTTTGCAAACACCACTTCGGGCCAGTGCCTTCCCGAGCGACCCGCGGATGGCATCGTGTCAGTCGACAGCCCGTTTCACTTGCTTTGTTTGAGCCCTTGGCCTCCATCAGCTCGCTCGCGCTTGGTCCATTGTCGTTGCTGTGGGGCCGTCGGCTAACCACGTTTGCGATTCCAATCCTCTAGGAAGATGCGCGATCCGGACCTCGAGGAATGGTGGGAACTCTTTGACGAAAACTACAAGCTGGTGAGTCCCGCTCGCTTCTCAGGCTCAAGCACCCCCCCCCGTGGTTTGATGCGAATCCGTCGGTCAGAGCCGAGCCAGAGTCGCGCTGTATTCGATCTTCTCACGCCCGCAAACACTCGCCTCCCCGCCCTTCTCCAGCCATATTACTACAACCCAAAATCGGCTAAAACAGAATGGATCAGGCCAGTGACTGGATTCATTCTCCCGCTTCGGTCAATTCAGGTTCGAGGATTGACCCCGAACGTGATTTTGTTCCCTTGATGTTCCTGTGCTATGAGAGCGGAAACAGTCCCTTGAATGCCATTCCCGACATCTCTGACCCCGCGCGGCATATCATTCAAACAGCAAACCAAGGCTGGAAAGCGCATGACGATGATGATCCAGAATATGAATAAGGAGCCGGTACGAAACCCGTTCTCTTCGCGCGTCGTTCGGGCCGCTTATTGCATCCGACCCCGACTTTATATCCGCTAGGATATCCCCAACGACAGCTCGAGCACACGCCAGATCACGACCTCAGCGACTTACAGTCTTAATCGGGCTGATGTATTTGACATGCAGGAATATGGATACGATGCCCCAGGCAGCTCGCGAGCCCATGAGACTGAGTCATCCCTCATGAGTTCCAACCGAGCATCGCGTACTGGCCGAACCGCCGCCGAGGTCGCCGCATTCGCCCCAACGGATGCTGATGGCTCAGAGCCTCCTAGTGCAAGCCCGGCAGTCCACGGCAGCTCCATGGAGAGTGTGGAGAGTCCTTTGGTTTCGACTCAGCCTCGCGAATCGAACGCAAACAGCATCCTTCCCGAGTCTTCCATCACGACAGACCCTCTCCAAGCCGTTTCGAACCGGACGAGCAAAGTCGCCATGTACACGATCTCGTCCGCCGGCACCGACACAACTCATGCCACAGCGATCACAAGCAACTTGTCGCTCGAATCAAATCGACTGCAGACATCCGGGGGTGCTTCTCAAGACGGTCCACATACCAGAGTCGAGAGTTCCTCTATCCCGATACCACCAGCACCCCCGGCAATCGTTCAGACCTTTGCCTCAACAGTAGGGGATGCTTCTGTGACCCACACGATGATATCGCTCAAGTCTGACCAGTCCATGGTCTCATCGCAGATGCCGAGCAAAGCATCCCTGACGATGGAACCCAGCAAACAGTCGATCCACACTGACGCTGTCACCATCGCCAAGACGAAGGGCATCAGCAACCCAATCAACAATCCGGGTGGGTAGTCGAAAGCGATGCAGTGCTCCCATCCGCAAGCGGACATGTTTGTTGCAAATCCACACGGCGAGCTGGGCACTGACAACAGATCGATTCGCCTCGGATGTTTGGCGCAGAGGCGGCAATCGCTATGAATCCATTCAACAAGGAGAATGATGAGTGCAGGTATACATGCGCCAGACACCATAGGTCGAGCTGGCCGGACCGGGACAGCCGGATGGGAGCATGGCAAGCTGGGCCCGGCCCGGCATGTCACGGTACCATCTGATTCGTAGTGTGCTTGTGCCGTTACAGAGGTCTGCCATCCGATCTCAAGGTCGCAATTGGCCAGTTTCGCATCGACGGATTTGCCGAAAAGTACTTTTCACAGCACCGCGCTGGGTTGTTCCGGCGGAAAGTTCCCCTGGAGAAAATGCTGGTCTACTCCAAGGTGAGAGGGACTTGCATGTCGCATGTGGCATCATCCACGTTGATTGCATTTCGAGTTCGGGCCGCCTTCGGTGGCATCTCGACCTGGCCCTGTCGCATGATCAGTATCGCTCGTCACTGCGCCCGACCCCTGCCAAGCTGCTATCGCCGGTGAGATTGATGCATTTGCAACAATACACTAGACCTTGAAGGCCCCTTTGATGGTGCTGAACAAAAAACTCCACAAAGACGCACTCAAGTGTTTCAAGCTGCTCAGCAAAATCATCGACAAGAATGCCGGCCCATGCAAAGAGGAGATCCAGGCCCTCACCGAGAAGGGAATTCTCCACGGCGAGCTGCGAGACGAGATCTACGTCCAGATCATAAAGGTACGTCGCTCGCTCTGGCTCCACCGGCAACCATACTTGGGTGTCCATCGAATTTGAGCACCACAAACTTGGAGTTGTCTATCGATGCAGTCAGTCGCACACTCACTCACCCCTCAGTGTCTGCCCCCGTCTGCAGCAACTCAAAGACAACCCCAGCGGTGAAAGCGTCGTGAAAGCATGGAAGCTCCTCTGTGTCGTGACCATCGCCTTCCCGCCGTCCAAAAACTTTGAGGAGTATTTGAAAAGCTACGTCCAAGAAAACTTCAGCCAAACCGGGTCCAACGCCGATCAGCTCACGATCCTGGTCCAGCATTGCCACAAAAAGCTCTTGCGCATATGCAAGACCGGCCCGCGAG
>NW_026516589.1:0-17386 GCF_025602895.1 Polychytrium aggregatum
CTGTTCTCAGCTTCCCGTTGGTGGTTGCTATTCGCGGATGTCATGGAGTGTACAGCAAGTCTCACCCCTGCTTGGATTCTTTCCAATGTCGCTCTCCGACAGCTTGGCAAACGATATTATGCAAGTTCATTCCAAGTACCAAGAGCGCATGAACTCATCCACCGGCCCTTACAGCCCAACCCCCATCATCAAGTCTGCAAGCGAGGATCGCTTGCTGGCTTCTCTGCTGAGCCCAATCGACATGGAGCCCGATCTGCGGGAGCTGCGAAGTGCCTATGTCGAGGGAACCCGACTGTGGCTCCTCGACTCGGTCATGCTCTGGGCCGAAGCCACCGGACATGCAGACAGCCGCATCATGTGGCTCAAGGGCGATGCTGGAACCGGCAAATCGATTTCCGCGTCGCTTGTCGTCGACAGGCTCAAGTCCACCAACCAGCTGGTGGGCGTGTTTGTATGCAAGTACTACGACGAAGAGCGGAGCAGTCCTCGCCGGCTGATCCACACGCTGGCATATGGTCTTTCGAACTGGAGCGTCAAGTTTGCTCGACTGCTACTCGCCCAGAACCTCACCAAGGAACAGCTCGCCCAGAGGAGCCTCGTTGATCTATTCGACATCCTCATCGCTCAGCCGCTTCAGGCCCTCAGCGAAGAGAACCCGACTCAAGCAAACGTAGTGTTGGTCATCGATGCCATCGATGAGCTTGCTCAGCCCCGCGCCGACTTTCTCGACATCCTCGCCAACCATGTTACTGCCCTGCCTCGCTTCGTCAAGCTGTTCCTGACCGGCCGGCCAGACCCAGACATTGTCGGAGCCTTCACAGGAGTGCCCACAACGTCCTTGAATCCCTCCGACGATACATCTTGCCAGCAGCAGAATCACCAGGATTCGATCGTGTATGTCAAGTGGCTCCTTCGCGACGACATTTTCTCCAAATCCGAGCTGACCAAAGCCTCCGAGGTTCTTTTGGAGCGGTCTGGCGGAACCTTTGTGTGGATCAAGATGGCCGTTGCCGCCGTTCGCGAGAAAAAGGGCGGCGCCAAGCTCGTGCTCCAAGATATTCTCGCGCTCGCTGAGCAAGGGCTTGGCCTGTCAAGCATCTATCGCCAGATGTTTGACCGGTCGCTGGAGGAAACCTCGCAGGACTCTGATCTCGAGAGTACCCTCCTGTCGACCGTGTGGACAATGGTCTCGCTCGCAGAGCCGCTGAGCGCCGAGGCCATTGCGGAGCTACTCGGAATCACTGCATCGGCAGTCAAGCGGGCTCTCGTCAAGCTATCGCTTCTGGTCGATCAGCCCTGCAGCGGATTCATGGGCCAGAGCCGCGTTGCCAAGTTCTGCCACAAGTCCGTGATGGATTATCTGACCAGCCCGGACTCGGCCATGCGTCCCTACCATACAACTGCCAGCCACCACTATGCTCTTGCCAAGCGGTGCTTTGCGCTGATTGATGAGCTGCCGAAAGGCGGCAATCTGTGCTCCATCAGCCAGCTCCACGAGAACATCCCGGACTTTCATCAGCTCGTCAATGCCCGGCTGTCTGCTGCCCAGCAATACAGCTGCGCGCATCTCTTTGATCATCTCTGCAAGATCCCTATGGACTCGGCCGAAATGCTGTCAAAGTGGGATGCCCGGCTCAGCCCTCTGTTGTCCGTTTTCCTGGAACGGAATTTGCTCGTGTGGATCGAGTCCCTGTCGCTCATCGAGAAGGTTCCGCTGGTGCTCGGACAGCTGATGAACCTCAAAAAGACCCTGGCCAGCTTCAAGCTCGAGCTTGCTCATCCGCATCTGACCACCATGATCGACGACGCCATCCGGTTCCTCCGAGAGTTTTCTATCCCGATCTCACAGAGCGCCGTGCACGTGTACCAGTCGGCACTAGCCTTCTGTCCAAAGGAGTCTAGGCTCTATCGGAACTACTACCCGCTCTACAGGCATCTGATTCCCATCGAAGTCTTGTACGGCCACGACTCGCTCTGGAGCCAATGTCTCGCTGTCTTGGAGGGCCACAGTGGCGAGGTGCGCTGCGTGCGCATTTCCGGCGACGGCTCGACAATCGTATCGGCCTCGGCCGACATGACGATCCGCGTCTGGAGCTCAGTCACAGGGTCGCTCGTGCGGACGCTGAAAGGCCATGACAGCCCTGTTTCGTGCATTGCTCTGTCGACAGACGGCAGCGTCTTGATCTCGGGCGGCGATGATTCCAAGCTAATCATCTGGGACGTGCCCATGGGATCGCTTCGGAGCAAGATCAGCGCCCACACTCATCCGCTGGTGGCGGTCGATCTCACCAAGGATGGCTCCACTGCTCTCTCGGCTTCGGGTGACCGAAGCATTGCCCTTTGGGATATATCCACTGGCACCTGCACCCTGAAGATTGTTCACACCATTCCGATCACATCCGCTCGCCTCTCGCCTGACAAATCCACGATTTACTCGGGCTGCTTAGATGGCAAGATTCGAATCTGGAGCGTCGAGTCGAGCCAGCTTATCGGCACTCTGCAGGGCCACTGTGCCGAAATCAATGGACTGACGGTGTCTTCAAGTGGCTCTCTGCTCATCTCGGCCTCGTGGGATAAGACCGTCCGCATCTGGGATCTCGAAAGCCGCACCATCCGACACACACTCCAGGGCCACACCGATGGCATCTACGACGTTGCTGTCACTCGCGACGATGCCTTCGTGGTCTCGGCGTCCGAGGACCAGTCACTCTGTGTCTGGGAAGTGGCATCTGGCTCGCTGAGGAGGAAGCTGAAGGGACACACCTGGACCGTGTACGCCGCGGACGTATCCGACGAAGCCTGCACCATCGTATCGGGCTCCCGCGACAAGACCGTCCGCATCTGGAACCTCTGGGGCGAAGACGACGGCAGCGAGTCCAGCACCACCGGCCACTCTCGCTTCGTCAGCGCTGTATGCTTTTCGCGCGATGGTCGAAGAATCGCCTCAGCCTCGGCGGACATGACCGTTTGCCTATGGAATGGCGTCACTGGCGAGCTCCTGGGACAACTCTGCGGACACACCGACGCAGTGCAGTGCGTGGCCATTTCAGGCGATGGCCGTATTGTTGTCTCGGGCGGCCTGGACAAGAGCGTTCGAGTATGGGATGCCCAGACCCTCAGCGTCATCCACATCTTTGAAGACCACGCCAATACCGTGCAGCAGGTGTTCATCTCAGACGATGCTCTGCGTGTCTCCAGCAAAGACACCTACGGACGAATCATTTCCTACGATCTGAGCGCCGAGCTACCCGAGCCCATCATGCGCGACGCTTTGGGCACCATACCTGACCCAGAGACCGAGAAGCATGCCGATACTGAATGGACCACTCTTGCCAACGGCTGGATCCGACACATGGCGGGACAGTTGATCTGGGTCCCCCAGACCTACCGTGTCGACAAGGGTTCCAGCTCCAGCTCGGCCGGGCCCGTGCGCTGCACTTTTGGTGGGAGTGGCAAGTGTCTAATCTTTCGCATTCACGACTCGGAGGCATAGCACTGAGGCGAGTGTCCGATACGGGCGCGACGATGGACGCCGTGCCGGTGGAACTCAAGCTGTCGCAGCACTGAATACATAAAGTCAATTCTCGCTGCGATAACAAACTCGCAAACCGACTGTGTCTATGGCTGTGCTGATGGTTCATTGAATCCTTGCATCTGTTGAGCGAGCGATCGTATTCTTGGGCGAACTGGAGTGGCCGTGTGTGTATTGGAGAGCGACAAGTATTGCGTTCAGATTCAGAGGGCAAGCAGCCCAACAGCCTCTGGGTCTCGTGGTGACCATCAAGCTTGGATACCAGTGGCCGGGCGACGCACCTCTCGGCCTCATGGTGGCTGTTGGTTTGGCCAGGAGGGAAACATCTGCCTGAAGAACTGCACGATGCTGAAGGAGTACTCGATCAAGCCTCCGATCCTGAGCGCCACCCAGTCGAAAGAGCAGGTTCAGCACACTCGCTCGCCCGAGAGCGGGAGCACCATCCGCATCACGATAGCCATTTCACTCAGAGACCCTACCGGCTGTGGATACCATAGTGACCTGCCTCAGCTCGGAGCTTCCAGAAGAGAGCCACAAATACAGCAACGCGGAGCATGCTTGGGATCTGCTTCTGCAGCTTATGCAATCTGCCGCTTCTGCCACTGCTTCTGCTCTTCAGTCCCAGCGCCGCCAGCTCCACTATATAGGACATGATGGGCTGTTTAATGAAGACCAGACACATTGCAAATATGCTGAACGGAGGCAATGGACCCGATGTCAGAGGCAGCGGACCGTCGGGGAACCAGCATGCACTGCGTCGAACAATACGCCGCAATCAAGAGCCCCAAACCAACCATGCGTCGACAACAAAGTCCCTTGAAAGCTTGCTGCTCGTCAGTTTCTGGTTCGTAGAGCGACCGGCCGTCAATGCATCCGAATGCAGCAGAGCTCGTCAGCCATCATACTCGAATGCAGCAGAATTCATCAGCTACAACATACAACCGTGCAAAGGCATGCTCAACAGGCCCTTACCGATACAAGTTGTCTTTGCTGCTCGATTATGGCTTGGTGGTGGTCGAGCTGGATTCGAAACTGTGCGGGTCCACATTGGCGGTCAGATCCATATCAGTTGCATGGGTGGCTGCTGGTGGATTCGAGCCCATACCTCGACGAGGGCCTTCTGCATCAGGCTCTTGTGCTGGACAATGGAATGCCGCATCCGGTTGATGTCCTGCGATTGCTTTTCGGTCTGCTGGGACAGCTCCGAGATCGAGGACTCGTGCTCGCGGATGGTAGAATGCAGCTTCATGATATGTCTGCGACCACGCTGAATGACTGCCTGTTGTCGCCAATGATACGGAGTATCAAAACATGAGAATGCTAGAGTTCAAAAACTTCTTCGCAACTAGGTCGAGGGGCAGGACAACGGCCATGCACAGCAAAACATCGAGGCGTGGACATCAAGTCTCGGGCCTGGGCACCAAATCAAGCGAAGAGCGGTCCCGGTGACCCTCATCAAAGAATGCATGCTGTCAGCCAGACCGGCTATGTGCATGTGGGCTGCTTTGTGCCGGACGGGATCAGCAAACCTCGAGATACCGCATCTTGCCAACAACGATCAAGTTCAGGACAAAGTTCGACGATCCTATCAACGAGTTGACCTGCCAAAGCGATTGCACCAGAGTCAGGACTCCTTCGCGAGCCGACCATTGCGGACACTCGCGTGTTCGAGCGAACAGCCGAGCGACTGCATGCGTGGGAAACAGGATCCGTACACTGTTGATTTGGCTCTGCTGATGGAGGACAGCCTCCAGGGTATCGACCAGAACCTCGTACGGCGGAAGCTCTCCGTCGACCCTGAGCCCTGTATCAGAGCCAGGAAGCACCAGTCAGAACGCCGTGGGGTTGTGCGCGAGCCTGGCCAAGGCCAAGCGTTATGGACAACAGCACGCGAAATCGTAGCCCCGACGGCCGCTGGATCGTCCTCGATGGCTTCAAAAGGTGACTGCGTGCCCTACCCACCTGTTACTTGAGTCGATACAAGCAGTCGCAGCCTCTCGACCAAGTTGCGGGTCCCCCAGAGCGCCGACTGAATCTGCTGCCCGGCATGACTGACTGCAGCACCGTCAGTAATCAGCACAGATTCGTCCGGGCTGGAAGTGTGCTTGGTATTAGCAGATCCACTGCCAGCAGCTTCGAGCTTGACGGGAGCGGGCAAAAGTCTTGGGTCGTCGACTGACGGGGCTTCTGCGGAATCGGGGGAGCTGCGGTCGCGCGTGGATGGCGATAGAGTATTAATAGTTCTTGCTTCCTTCCCCGTGGTCGCCGGATGGACATATTGCTTCACCCGCGCGCTGAGAAGGGCTGCGGGTCCAGCGACATAGTCGAGCTCGTTTTGGAGCGAGAGTGCCGTATCGGCCTCGCCCCGGGAGCGGAGAGCCGTGCCGCTGTGTTTCGTTGCCATCGAGCAGAGCCGGTTTGAGCAGCGCAATTGACGACGAGGGCATCATGGACCAGCGACGAAGACTCGGGCGATGGAGGCGAGCCTGTGTCTGTCCAATCAAGATATGATGGGTAGATTGCACACACCGTCTCGGGGCTGTCTGTCGAGCGGCCAAGCGCTCATAGAAACGAGCAAGTGTGTATTCAAGTCCAGGACATCTTCGATCGCGCATTCATCCTCCAAGGGACGCACCGACTTGTCAAAGCAGATCATGACAGCGGCCAAGCTAGTCCGCACAGACCACAAAACCCCCACAGAGACAAGCCAAGCGCACCGACACAGAGGCGGCAGAGATGCAATGGGATTGTACAGAGCAGCAAGTGCAGCCTTCATCGAACAAAAGCAGACGACGAAAGAAGAAGAAGAAAAAAAACAGTAATCCCCCCCCCTCTCACTCCACTCTAGTGAGCCTTCGACGCCAGTCTCCAGTTGCCCTTTTTCTTCTCCAGGACAACCAGCACGCCCCGGTCCGACACCAGAGCAAGCAGATTGTTGAAGCAGGCGGCGATCCGGTATGGTTTTCGGAATCCCTCGGGCAACCAGAGCAGCCGCTCCCGGCCTTCCAGGAAGAGCCAGCCTTCATCGTCGAGCCAGACCATGACGCTGGTTTGCTCCTCGGGATAGAACTGGCCGCCGCCAATGAGACCCATCAAACCGCCCCAGGCCTTGCGCTTCCCCGTGCCCAAATCCCAGACGGTGGTGACGATGTTGAGGTTCTGCGTGGACTTGATCTCGAGCCGCTTCAGATCACGCGACATCTTGATGGACTTGATCTCAAAGTTATTGGGCGTCGAGACGTTCTGCTGAATGTGCGTCTGCGGGCTGATGTAGGCCTTGTTGGTGTACTTGATGTCCCAGATCCGGACGGTCTGGTCAACCGAGCCCGAGGCCAGGGTCGAGCCGTCGGGCGAAATGTCTAGCGACTTGATGCGACCGGGGTGCCCTTTGAGCGACGTCAGGAAGCCGGATGTTTCGACATCCCATAGCTTGATGGTACCGCCGTCGGAGCCCGAGGCCAGAATGTCGTTCTTGGTCGGCGAGAAGACCAGGGCGCGGATGGCGCTGTCGTGGCCGTGGAAGGAGTACTTGAGCTTTTGTTCGTCCAGGCTCCAGATGCGGATCATATTGTCGGCGGTGCTGGAGGCAAGCATCTTGTTGGAGGCCGAGAAGGCAATCGCGTGCACAGGACCGCTGGTCTTTGGGAAGCCCGTGATGATGTTGCCGTTGGCGGTGCTCCAGAAAATGACTCCATCCTCGCTGCTGTTTGTGCCGCAGGCTATCATGGTGCCGTCGCGGGAGTACTCCATGCAGTACACCTGGTCGACGTGGCTCTCGAGCGTCCGGATGCAGGTTCGGGTGACCATGTCCCAGATGCAGATGACGCCGTTGAGGGATCCTGTCGCCAAGGACCCGCCATCGGGCGCAAATCGGCAAAAGCGCAGATGGTGCTGCTCGCTAGCGAGAGTGGCGATGAGTTGGCCGGTAAGGACGTCCCAGAGCTTGATTTGCCCGTCGTCGCTGACAGAGCATGCCGTGCCGCCGTCGGGCGAAAGGTCGACGCACTGGATGCCGTGGCTGTGTCCCTTCAGATCCTTCTCGAGCGTCCAGGCCCTGACGCTCCAGATCTTGGCCGTGGCATCCAAGGCGCCCGACACCAGGCGCTGGCCGTCCTTGGAAAATCGCACGGAGGCGACGGGCTCGCTGTGGCTGGTCAGTGACGAGATCTCGGCGCTCCAGACCTCGTCATAACCAAGGACGATGCGGAAGCCCATCAAATCATTGTCGCGATAGGACTGATAGATCGAGGTCTTCTTGGGCAGGAACGGCAGGACGGTATAGTAGATCTGGAGGGGGTTCCACGAGATGGCGTTGCGGAACCGGCGGACCATGCGGTTGCAGTCGTCAAAGATGCTGTGAGTGAACTCATCGTCTTTGATGATCTCGGTCATCGCGACACAGGTCGATGGAACGGTATCGAGACTCTGCAGAATCACCATGGCCTCGATCCAGTGGAGCATGTGGGTGGATGCAAAGATCTCGATCGCTGGAGCCAGGGTCTTCTGGAAGCGCGAGTGGTTCTTGGCGGCGTCCACATGCTCGGCCCAGTATTTGCACGCATACACCAGCCCTTCGGGAAGCCCGGCGTCTTCGGGGTCAAAGGTGTTGAGGGGATCCTCAATACCCAGCAGGTCGGCTTTGAGGTTGTGAATCAGGATGGAAAGGGCGCCCTTGGCCATGTGGTACTCAACATCCTTAAGAGGGACGTGGAACTGAGGATTGTCGCAGCGCTCGGTGATGTAGTCTTTGAAGCTCTTGTGAATCAGGGACACAGTCTGGTTGCTGTAGTGGAGGATAGAGCGAATCTGCAAAGGCGTTGCAGAGACAGAGGACAGGCGCGGTGTCAGAGCAGCTGTGAACGGCACGACAGGGTCTTGCATTCGCTCTGAAGAAAGGCGCACGGTTGGCACAGACGGCGCAGTCACAGTCACAGCACAGACTTACCCGCATCAACACACTGCCAACGACGCTCTCAGACACATGCAGGAGCTCGGCGATTGTCTTTTGTGTGATGGGCTCCTTGGCGACCAAAATAATGCCCAGGACGAGCTTGAAGCGGTTAAAGACCGTGTTCCAGTCGGCGCTGTCGTCGTTGGCGTTTGGATACGCATTCAGCAGAAGCCGTTCGTAGACATCATCCATGTAAGGCTGCAGCGTATTGATGAGCTCCAGCATGGCTGCCGAGTCCTGAGGACGGCCCTTTTCAAGCTGGTCGCAGGCCAAGCGAGCGTACAGGAAGACACCGTCGGCCTTGGCCGTCAGGCGCGAGACGCAGGTCTCGAGCAATTCTGGGCTCTGAAACTCAGCAAAGACCTGCAGCCGGCTCTGGATATAGATCCGGATGTCGCCTTCGTTGAGCTGGCGCTGGAGCTCGAAGGTGTTCATCCCCTCGAGCGACTCCCAGATGTCTTTCTCTGGGCGGGACGTCACAAAGAGCTTGACCAGGGAGCCCGACTGGCGCTCGATCAAGTACTTGACGGCGCTGATGAGCTCGCGGCGCTCGGAGCTGCGCTGGGTGCCGCACTCGTCCAGTGCATCGATCATGATGATGGTGGGGAGCCCCTCGTCGCTGAGGCTTTTGACGCTGTCGAAGATGAGGGTCTCGAGGAGGACGTTGATGGGCTGGTGCAAGATGCTGGCACGGCCCTCGTCCTGGTCATGCTGGTCCAGCATCGCAAGCGACTCGAGATGGGTCTTGATCGAAGGGAAGCGCACAGCCAAGCCATAGGCAATCGACTTGATGATGCTCCGCACAGTGTTTTTGTTGGTATCGTTGTGTCGGCAGAAGGCAATGGTGCCAAACTGGATATCCTCGGGAACGTTCTGGGACAGGAACCAAGCAATCACCGACTTGCCGAGACCCGAGCCACCCTGCAGCCAAATGAATGGCTTTTGGGGATCGTGGAGCCAGTCGTGGAATACCGGGATAAGCCACTCGCGGGTTCCGGCGACGTAGCGCTTCTTGTAGCGGCTGATGTCGTTGGTGAAATCCGCTGGGCGCAGCCAGCGCTTGAGGAGGTCGGAGCTTGAGGAGGCGTTGGAGTGGTGCATCGAGGTTGGCTGCCGGTGGACCGAGTTGTGCAGTGTTCGCACATACTCTTCGACATATGCCTGCGAGTCGCTGGCGGTTGTGCGAGGGGGCAGTGCCTCATCAGCGAGAGTGGAATGGCCGTCGTCCTCCTCGTTAGAGCCCTGGTCGGTGGCAGTAGCCGTGGTCGTGGTGGCGGCGCCTTCAAAGTGCTCCAGAACTGAGTTCAGCGACGGGCGGGGTGGCACCGAAGCACTTGTCTGCTGGGTCATGCTGTTAGCCTCGAGCCAGCTGTTGATAAAGTTTGGGCTGGTGAGCGAGTTGCCGAACTCTCGCTGGTAGCTTGAGTTTGTGCGGGCCGCCGAGCTGTTTGCAGGCAGACTCTCTCTTCTTGCCGAAAACTCGTCCATGGTGCTGGCCCGGACGACGCTCTTCAGGGTCTTGGACACGGCTTGGATCTGAGCCTCGTCAGTGGGGGTAAAGATGTTTTCGATCGGAGGACGGGGAGGGATCGAGGCGTCGGTTTGGCAGGTCAGGCTGTTGGCTTCCATCCAGTGGGTCATGGCTGCACTGTTGGAGAATGACCCTTGGAATCCTGGTCCCGTCGAGGCTGGAGGTGGGCGGAGGGAGTCGAGTGCATGGGGGTCGTGCAGCTGCGAGTCGTCGGCCACCAGGGACTCTGGAGGAGGGAGCGCCGCAAGCATGGGCGATTCGGCGTGGACGCCCATGTGAATATGGATTTCCTTCTCGAGCTGGTTGATCTTGTCGGTCCAGGCTTCGGTGTCGGGCTCAATGTCCGCCAGGTCGATGTAGAGCAAACCGGCAGTCGCCAGGAAGGTGGCGCCGAAGGCACGCTCGCCGCTCTTCAGGAGACGGACGGGGACGATGGGCTTTTGGAGATCCAGGGCATAGCGGAGCTCAAGTTGGCAGTTGCGGGACTCCTGGATGTCGCAGCAGGGTGAAATGGAATGGACGAAGGATCACACGAACGAATGAATGAGCAGGATGAAAATTCGGCGGATCAGGTCATGCGATGGACAGGCAACATGCATCACAAGCGCGCCGGCTGAGTCGATTCATGGACAGGTGCGAGGGCAGTCGATGAGGACGATACCACTGCGGCATGCCGAGACATCCCTGCTGGTGCGAATGCAAACAACAGCCCCGCAAAAGCCAACGCGGCATCGATCCTGACCTGGTACTTGTGCGAGATGCAGGGGGCAAAGACCTTGCTGTTGATGACGGCCTCAGCCATGCGCTCGTAGATGTTGCCCGTCATCTGGCTCTCGTCCATCCAGACCTTGATGTTGCGTGCACGGAGGTCCTGGCAGAGCTGTTTGACCTTGGGCTTGGTGTCCCATTGGTACGAGAGCATGACGTCGAATTGCTCGGGCGTATCGCTTATCGACAAGTACGAGACAGAGGGGCTGTTTGCGGATGGGAGCGACGACGAGATATTGAACGAGCTCGAGAGCAGACTGGTGGAGGGCATGGTGTTGAGTGAGTGGTGAGTCCGGAGGGTGACGACGAGAGATAGGCGGGCCGAGCCCAGGAGCAAGGAGGAGAAGACCGAGTCTTCGATCAGGATGTAGCTGCGGCTGTTCTCGGAGTAGCTGAGCTGGACCTCCTTTGGCGTGGCCACGGGCAAGTCGAGCTCCCTTATAATCTGGGAGACAGGAATTCGGATGAATTGCCGAGACACGGTAGCGTAGCGACGAATGGCGGGATATTGGCAAAGGCGGTGGATATTAGTCGTCCGTCAGAGGCCCCAAGCGGTGAAACTGCAACGCCGAAGCGCCCGGGTGAAGCCAGAGAGGGGAGGGATGGACGACAGCAACCCAAGGCCATTGCGAGACCCGGCAGAGCGGCCCTAGCGCTCCGACACACTTCCAGCAGCACCCAGCACCCAGTAACACCCGGCAGCACCCGGCAGCACCCAATAGTGTCCAGCAGCACCCAGAGGCAGCCGGCAGAGGCGACAAGCAGTAGCGGCAGACAGAGCAGCGCTTGCGGGCCAGGTCTTTCCCTCGGAGCAGCAGGCGGCCGTACCTTGCGCTTAAAGTCCACCACGGAGGGCGGCAGCGAGACCGACAGGACATAGACATGGTCGCTATACTCGATGTCGACGAAGCGGCAGCTGGCGTTGAGCTGGGTGGGACTGGCATGCGACGGCATGAAAGGCAGCCCGGCAAGATCAGAAGCGAAAGCCGACGACTGGACCGCCACCTGGGGCCCGCAGCCTGAAATAGTCTGCGAGCACGTTGCGGGCTGGTCGTCGGCTTGCAAGCGCCGGTGGCGAGTCGCCATGCTGGGCCTGTCCCACGGGGCCTGGCTGCTCGCTGTATCGCCGTGCAGAAGGGATTGGCCAGGCGCATTCCTCTTGGGACGCTGCGATCCGCACCAGCGCCGTGATCGACGCTGCCATCGACGCTGCCGTCCGCTGTCTGCTCCTGCACCCGGCCATTCCGCGGCGATGGCGGCCTTCCTCGCCGGCGACTTTATCCAGCTGCCCGACGGCCAGCGCTCCCCCGCCGAGTATCTCGCCACCCTCGCCGAGTTCATCGCCCAGCATTCATACCTGACCAGCTTCTACGGTCTGCATTTCATTACCCAGGACTACTGGCGCCGCTCGGCCTTTCCGCGCGAATGGGCTGTGCTTGCAGACGAGAGCTGGGAGAGCCTCGAGGCCGTCGCCTCGTCCGGACAGATCCAGGTGAGGCCGCGGCTTGCAAATCCTCCACCCTCGCATACAGAGTCAACAAGCCCGTTCGCCTTCCTCCCACGCGGACGACGGCTGGACGACGCTGGAATGCACGGGACGGCTCTCCGGGGCCATGTGGTCTGCCAGCGGACGGATCAGCCGGCTGCGAGTCGAGGTTTGGAGCACGCCGCGGCGAGACGACGGCCGGGCATGGGTATGGGCAAAGGGCAGGGATCGGCAAGCAAAGCTGAGCAGTCTCTGGACGCACTCATTCGGCAGGATCAATGGCCGGCCTCGCTCAAGACATTCATCCGGCAGGCGCACAGTATCGGACTGCCGCGAGATCCTGCCGCATGCCCGCTCTTTGGCGATGTGGAATGTCGGTATTTGTTGGAATCTCTCTGGGCCGCTGTTTGGCAGGGCACTGGATTTGTCAACCGCTTCTTTGGCCGCTCGATTCCGCTCGATTCCGGTTCGCATTCGCTGCTTGGCATTCGCTGCTTGGCATTCGCTGCTTGACATTCGCTGCTTGACATTCCTTTCTGTGTGTTGCCTTTTTTTTCTTGGCAGCCAAGGACTCGGAAGGAGACTTGGGATGGGTGACAGCGCTGTGGCGGGGGGGAGTGATCCCTCCTCTCCTTCGTGGCGAATCGCTTCACGACAGCATTTCTAACCCACAGCTCCCGGCACTCCAGTCCATGATCTGATTCCGGCAGTAGGTTCATCCAAGAGCCACCTGGCGCAGCCATCGGGTGCTCGGGTTTCAAACGTCTTGGCCGAGTCTCGTCTGGGGCTCGGTGCCGAGTGGAGCGAGCATGGAATGGAGCGATGCACCAATGGATATGGCTCATGAAGTGGGGGCATGGCTTGCTAGTGGCAATCTCATGCGAAGCAAGCATGGGTGGTGGGCAGGAGCATCGAGGGGGCTCGGCCTCTATCGAACCAAGCCGGGGGAACGTGCTCGCTGCCGAGAAGCCTCACCGAATGGTGTCGACCCTGGGGCAGATCACCAACGGCATGAACCGCAAGAAGCTCGAGGAGGTCACTTCCCTGGCCGCCATCATCGCTCACATCGCCAACACGAGCGGCTGCACCCACGTCCTCGATATCGGAGCCGGTCAGGGCTACTTGTCGTCGGCATTGGCATATCAGTACGGGCTCGACGTTGTGTGTCTGGACGGCTCAGGACTCCAGTTGCATGGCGGGCAGTCCCGCTCAGCACACATTGAGCGGCTGCTTGAGCATCACAAGATGCGCCAAGGTGGCCGGCTCAGGTTCGTGGAGATGGTTCTCAAGTTTGACAAAGTCGCGGGACAGCCAAGCGACGACGAGCCCCAGATCGTTCGGCAAATCCGTCAACTGATCCAAGACAGCGAAAGTACATCTGGTGCGGCTGGACAGGAATCGCCCAGCGCCGAGAGCCGCTGGCTGATCTGCGGACTGCGTAAGTGCGGAGGTACAGCGGCCCATACAGTGCCCTGCGCTGACCATCGCTGCGGTGGGTATTCTCTGCATGCAGCATCAGAGTGTTGGCAATGAATCTAAAGCCACCGACGCCCAGACACCTGCGGTGATTTGGCCCCCACGATGCTCAAGTCGATTGTCCCAGGCACATCCGATCGCAGCGGCATTCCTCAGGCCCGAGTCGTGGTCAATGTCGGGTGCTGCTACCACGTCCTGACCGAAAGGGATGTTGCCAACTCGGCAACCGAGTTCCATGCGCGACACCAGACTGATGACGGCCTGGAGCAAGTGGCCTGTGGGTTCCCGATGAGTAAGGTTCTCAAGGACCAAGGGCTGAAGCTGGGGCTGGAAGCACGGATGGTTGCCTGGTAGGTCACAAATGCTGGGGTGGTGTGTGTTTGCATACCAATGCTTTGTGCCGATTGTTTGACTGTTGCGTTTGAGTGCTCGGATGCTTGAATCACTGACCACTCGACCACTCGACCACTCGACCACTCGACCACTCGACCACTCGACCACTCGACCACTCGACCACTCGACCACTCGACCACTCGACCACTCGACCACTCGACCACTCGACCACTCGACCACTCGACCACTCGACCACTCGACCACTCGACCACTCGACCACTCGACCACTCGACCACCGGGCTCCAGCCAAGCCGCGCGACGATGGGCACCCAACCCCAAGCAAACTCGGCAGAGCTTTCGGCGGCTGTTTTACCGAGCCGTCCTTCAAGCCATCCTGAACGACCACCGCGAACAACTGCCAGCCGCAAGACAGCCCGAGGAAAGCACTGGAAGCGATGCCCGACCCCAAGACATCAGCAGCGACGACGTTCTCCAGCGGATGAGCGACTATGCCGTTCGCCGGTTACCGTCGGCGGCCTTCGAGTCGCGCTCCAGTACATCAGCGCCGCCTTGGATCGACTCGGAGTTGCTCCGGACAGTCCGCTGCGTGATCCGGCCGTCACGACAGAGTACTTTGAGCGCCATGCTGCAGCGGAGAAGCAGATTGCCGTGGTGTGGACGCTGCGTGCGCTGATGGCCGATGCGATCGAGAGCCTGATCTTGGTTGATCGGTGGATGTACTTGGTGGAGCAAGCCAACGAGCGCCGAGCGGCGTTGGCAGAAAGTGTGGGACATGATTGCTGCAGCGGCAGCAGCGATGGCAGTGATCGCGAGCTTGGTCCACATGTTGCGCTTGGTACCGATCGCAGATGTTGTCACCAGTCCTCGCAACATTGGCGCTAATAGTCGTTGGCTTGTAGTCCGTTGAGCAACAAATGCGACGCCCTCTCATGTTCCACGGGGGGGATATGCACAATATACGATCCCGATGCAAACGAGGCCAACTGAGAATGTGTATCCAGGAACCAGAAAGAGGGGACAGATACCGACCGAACGCCTGGAGTGACTTGTTTCACAAACTCTATTTTCAACAGACAGAGACTGACCGACGGAGAGAAAGGAGATGGAAAGAACACCGAGGACAGAACAGAGACCAAAAAGAAAGGAGGAAGAAACACAGATGACCACGTTGCTAAGGCTGCGGATAACAACAAGTCGTCTATCGGGCACCGGTGGCAGGGGCGGCAGAGCAGAGTGTATCTACAGGACAGAGTGGGCGAAGAGCAAGCCCTCTGTGAGAGCTGCGGGATTTGGATTTGGATTTGGAGCGGATGATCGCGTTCGAAGCAGACGACGCCGGGACAAATCGGGCACTATTGGAGCTGTTGGGACACGAGCGAGCTACCGGGCTTGCTAGATCATCAGCGGGCAGGACAGCTCGACGCCGAGGTCTCGGAGATCGCACCAGTCCAGGGTGCTGAGATCCAAGTGCTCGAACTCGTCCTCAGGAACTTCGGGCACAGGCACCGGCCGCGACTTGATGTAGGCATCTAACTCGTCCGGGGGCAGGTCGGGCAGACATCCCTCACCAAAGGAGTGGAAGGCCATATGCATGAGTTCGTCGCTGAACCCCATGTGCAAAAAGTCATACAGCTCGTGGTCGGCGGCATTGGGCTGGTGCGTCGGCGCAATGCGAGCGGCCCGCGACCAGTCCAGAGGCTGGGCAGGCCAGCAGCCGGGGTGGGAGGGTCGAGATTCATGCAATCTGGCAGATCCAGCATCGCGGCCGTGGACGTCGACACTGTCTCGGCTGTCGAGCGAATAGTACAGCTTGGAGCGGTGGACGGCAGTGTCGCCGAGGCTATCGGGGACCTTGGCATCCAGGTCAAAGACAGCCTCGATCAGGTTGACAACGGCATCGTCGCAGTCGTTGTTGCAGGGCGTCCAGACGTCCGAGGCCACGCGAGCCGACTTTGGCTTGGATGGCCTTGCCCTGGTGGCTGCAAGCGCGGTTGAGATCGGGGGTAGCGATAACTGGGGCACCTCAGTTACGGCTTCATCTGATTCTCGGGTCGACAGACCGAGCTCAAGCTCGATTCGATGGAGAAGCGCGGGTGTGCAATCTTTGTAGCTCTGTAGGGCCGCGAAGAGCTTGGCTGGGTCCGGGCCGCACTCGAGCAAGCCCTGGAGACGGCGCAGGCTGAGATGCAACAGATCGCTGCGATCGAGGTCGGCGGCAGTTTGAGCGACTTGGAGAGCAACCCGCAGGCCATCTCCGTCGTAGTCGGGGCAATATGCACAAAGACTGGCAGCCATGGCTGTGACCAGGAACTCGCAGCCGAAATAGTCTGCGATGCGGATCAGGCGAAGTGGAAGCGATGTGTCGGAGTGGCCGAGATAGGCGTGCATGTGTTCGAGCTCGTTGAGGACGTCGGACTCGGCGGCAGACACAAAGTAGAAGAAAGCCAGCATGTCGTCGTCGCTGAAGCATGCAGGAACGACAACTGAGCCGCCTGCAGAAGGCGCCGAGCCGTAGCGAGGGGTGTGTGTTGAGACGGACGAGCCTAGAGCGGCAAAACAAGATGATAGGGAGGTGTGCAGATACTCGGGGAGACGATACAGCCGGAACTCTCCGTTGGCAAAAGGATGGTGCTTTTCAGCGCCGACATTGGCGTTGGAGTTGGCGCTGGCCTGGGCGACTCCGGAAGGCGATTGTGGGGGCGACAGCGTGGGAATATAGCTTGGGCTGGACCAAGCTGGGGTGACAGGTTGGAGACAGAGTTGGATCAGGATTGTGGCTTTGGGCGAGATTTCTTGCGAAGCTGAGCAGTCAGATCGCCACACAATTTGATGTGGCTAAGATCGCTCCATTCGCTCAGTTCGGAGAGGAAAAACTGGTCGCGGGGTCTGAAGCAGAAACAGGCCGCCGGGATATGGTATGGGAAAGAGCAGATGGGTTAGTGCCGTGCGCGACGGTCGATGGTTGGAGTGATGGGTATGGTGCGTGCGGTGGCGGAAGCAGTGGCAATGCGGCACGGTGATGGATGAATGGAGGCCGCTTTGCATTTACCTTGGCTGGATTCGGAATGTGCAAGATTCGTCGGGCCCAAAGACGGCCAGGGCAAAGGCCAGGGCATGGTCGAGTGTGGATGAGCACGAATTGATGGGGTATAGACACTCGATCGAGACCTGGGGCTCGAGCCAGGGGTTGGCGGGATTGGGAGACAGATGGGCTCTCCAGGCTTGGTGGAAGGCATGGAAGATGGGCGAGGAGACTTTGTTGGTGCGATCGAAAGACTTGTAGTCA
The DNA here is from genome assembly GCF_025602895.1 of Polychytrium aggregatum. Classification (NCBI taxonomy): domain Eukaryota; kingdom Fungi; phylum Chytridiomycota; class Chytridiomycetes; order Polychytriales; genus Polychytrium; species Polychytrium aggregatum. Next base: position 17,385 of record NW_026516589.1, read on the forward strand.
AA
>NW_026516590.1:0-16732 GCF_025602895.1 Polychytrium aggregatum
GATGACGGTAGTACTCAGAAGAGTCGAAGAATCGCTAAGATAGAATAGGCGCTGTGATCTCGCTGTGACCTCGGATTCTATATCACCCAGCCAGTTCTATCGGGCCCACTCTATAGTGGATCTGTGATCTGTGAAGTCCTTTGGACCTGGAGACCAGGGTTTGGCTCTAGAATTTTAAAATTTTAAAAAAAACCCTCTGGCCATAGGCTGGAATCACGGGAGGATCACGGGCGAATGGCTGGGGTCTATCGGCACTGTGACCTCCCTGTGACCTCGGTTTCTATATGATCCAGGCAGTTCTATCTGGCTCACTCTACAGTGGGTCTGTGATCTGTGAAGTCCTTTGGACCTGGAGGACCAGGGTTTGGCTCTAGAATTTTAAAATTTTAAAAAACCCTCTGGCCATAGGCTGGAATCACGGGTGGATCACGGGCGGTGGATCACGGGTGGATCATAGCCGGATGCCTGGCTGGATTTTGAAATTTTAAAATTGAAGAGGCCTGGGCGGTCCAAAGATGGGCCGAGATCACAGATTCCATAATGAGATCACAGCAGTTTGATCTTCAATGGGGATCTGTATGCTGAGGCGCGCTTCCTCTGTGTCCAAGTCCAAGTCATGGTAGCAGACGACGCTGTTTTATGTAGGCTGTGACCTCCCTGTGACCTCCCTGTGACCTCGGTGCCTATATGTTGGGTACTTTTTACAATGCGTGGTGGGCACAACCAATGGGCACGTACTGGCCACGTACTGGCCACGTACGGGTCACCCAATGTGCGCGGCATCCACGATCACGCTCGTGTTTGAAGCCAGTGGAGTCTACTATAGAGGGCTTTGGGGCGGGTATAGGGCAAGCTGCTGCAGTCTCTCCTATGGTATCCTCTATCTCCGTATATGTTCTACTACTATACTACTACTACTATTACTACTACTACTACCATACTAATACTATACTACTACTATACTCTTTTATTATATTGTATGATCTATTAGAATAGAATAGAAGAGAATAGAAGAGAATAGAATAGTATAGAAGAGAAGAGAATGGTATAGTATAGAATGGTATAGTACAGAACAGCTACAATTGAATAGGATTGAATATATCATGGCTTGCTCACAGGCCAGGCCAGAGACCACGGGCTTAGGCCTTGGTACTTAGGCTTTAGGCTCTAGGCTTTAGGCTCCGGTTCTTAGGCTCAGTGTCAAGCTGCAGCCTGTAATGGGTGTCTGGTCAGGGTTTGGTCTGGGCCGTGATAAGGCTATAGACATCAGCTCTTGCAGTGTCTCTCTATATACTGCCCCAACACCAGCCCCAGTCCAGGCCTGAACGCGCGGTACAAGAGCGCAGGTCTGGGAACAGCCTAAACCCTGAGCCCTAAAGCCTAGCCTTAACCCAGGCCTGAGCTCCAGTATAGACTCGAGCCTTGGGTTCAGGCTAAAACCTGACCTGTTGGCAGTACCAGTGGCAGTTCAGAAGCATGGGTAGCTGGGGAAGTACTCTGGGTACTTCGGGGGATACTTTGAGTACTCTGGGTACTCTGGGAACTGTGGGAACTCCAGCAACAGGCGAGTGATGGGAATACGCGCTAGAAGCGTGGGAACAGTGATACGTGTGCTACGTGTGCTACGTGTGCTACGTGTGTGACGGGGGGATACTACAGGCGATGTGTAGGATGACGGTAGTACTCAGAAGAGTCGAAGAATCGCTAAGATAGAATAGGCGCTGTGATCTCGCTGTGACCTCGGATTCTATATCACCCAGCCAGTTCTATCGGGCCCACTCTATAGTGGATCTGTGATCTGTGAAGTCCTTTGGACCTGGAGACCAGGGTTTGGCTCTAGAATTTTAAAATTTTAAAAAAAAACCCTCTGGCCATAGGCTGGAATCACGGGAGGATCACGGGCGAATGGCTGGGGTCTATCGGCACTGTGACCTCCCTGTGACCTCGGTTTCTATATGATCCAGGCAGTTCTATCTGGCTCACTCTACAGTGGGTCTGTGATCTGTGAAGTCCTTTGGACCTGGAGGACCAGGGTTTGGCTCTAGAATTTTAAAATTTTAAAAAACCCTCTGGCCATAGGCTGGAATCACGGGTGGATCACGGGCGGTGGATCACGGGTGGATCATAGCCGGATGCCTGGCTGGATTTTGAAATTTTAAAATTGAAGAGGCCTGGGCGGTCCAAAAGATGGGCCGAGATCACAGATTCCATAATGAGATCACAGCAGTTTGATCTTCAATGGGGATCTGTATGCTGAGGCGCGCTTCCTCTGTGTCCAAGTCCAAGTCATGGTAGCAGACGACGCTGTTTTATGTAGGCTGTGACCTCCCTGTGACCTCCCTGTGACCTCGGTGCCTATATGTTTGGGTACTTTTTACAATGCGTGGTGGGCACAACCAATGGGCACGTACTGGCCACGTACTGGCCACGTACGGGTCACCCAATGTGCGCGGCATCCACGATCACGCTCGTGTTTGAAGCCAGTGGAGTCTACTATAGAGGCTTTGGGCGGGTATAGGGCAAGCTGCTGCAGTCTCTCCTATGGTATCCTCTATCTCCGTATATGTTCTACTACTATTACTACTACTACTATTACTACTACTACTACCATACTACTACTATACTACTACTATACTCTTTTATTATATTGTATGATCTATTAGAATAGAATAGAAGAGAATAGAAGAGAATAGAATAGTATAGAAGAGAAGAGAATGGTATAGTATAGAATGGTATAGTACAGAAACAGCTACAATTGAATAGGATTGAATATATCATGGCTTGCTCACAGGCCAGGCCAGAGACCACGGGCTTTAGGCCTTGGTACTTAGGCTTTAGGCTCTAGGCTTTAGGCTCCGGTTCTTAGGCTCAGTGTCAAGCTGCAGCCTGTAATGGGTGTCTGGTCAGGGTTTGGTCTGGGCCGTGATAAGGCTATAGACATCAGCTCTTGCAGTGTTCTCTCTATATACTGCCCCAACACCAGCCCCAGTCCAGGCCTGAACGCGCGGTACAAGAGCGCAGGTCTGGGAACAGCCTAAACCCTGAGCCCTAAAGCCTAGCCTTAACCCAGGCCTGAGCTCCAGTATAGACTCGAGCCTTGGGTTCAGGCTAAAACCTGACCTGTGGCAGTACCAGTGGCAGTTCAGAAGCATGGGTAGCTGGGGAAGTACTCTGGGTACTTCGGGGGATACTTTGAGTACTCTGGGTACTCTGGGAACTGTGGGAACTCCAGCAACAGGCGAGTGATGGGAATACGCGCTAGAAGCGTGGGAACAGTGATACGTGTGCTACGTGTGCTACGTGTGCTACGTGTGTGACGGGGGGATACTACAGGCGATGTGTAGGATGACGGTAGTACTCAGAAGAGTCGAAGAATCGCTAAGATAGAATAGGCGCTGTGATCTCGCTGTGACCTCGGATTCTATATCACCCAGCCAGTTCTATCGGGCCCACTCTATAGTGGATCTGTGATCTGTGAAGTCCTTTGGACCTGGAGACCAGGGTTTGGCTCTAGAATTTTAAAATTTTAAAAAAAAAACCCTCTGGCCATAGGCTGGAATCACGGGAGGATCACGGGCGAATGGCTGGGGTCTATCGGCACTGTGACCTCCCTGTGACCTCGGTTTCTATATGATCCAGGCAGTTCTATCTGGCTCACTCTACAGTGGGTCTGTGATCTGTGAAGTCCTTTGGACCTGGAGGACCAGGGTTTGGCTCTAGAATTTTAAAATTTTAAAAAACCCTCTGGCCATAGGCTGGAATCACGGGTGGATCACGGGCGGTGGATCACGGGTGGATCATAGCCGGATGCCTGGCTGGATTTTGAAATTTTAAAATTGAAGAGGCCTGGGCGGTCCAAAAGATGGGCCGAGATCACAGATTCCATAATGAGATCACAGCAGTTTGATCTTCAATGGGGATCTGTATGCTGAGGCGCGCTTCCTCTGTGTCCAAGTCCAAGTCATGGTAGCAGACGACGCTGTTTTATGTAGGCTGTGACCTCCCTGTGACCTCCCTGTGACCTCGGTGCCTATATGTTTGGGTACTTTTTACAATGCGTGGTGGGCACAACCAATGGGCACGTACTGGCCACGTACTGGCCACGTACGGGTCACCCAATGTGCGCGGCATCCACGATCACGCTCGTGTTTGAAGCCAGTGGAGTCTACTATAGAGGCTTTGGGCGGGTATAGGGCAAGCTGCTGCAGTCTCTCCTATGGTATCCTCTATCTCCGTATATGTTCTACTACTATTACTACTACTACTATTACTACTACTACTACCATACTACTACTATACTACTACTATACTCTTTTATTATATTGTATGATCTATTAGAATAGAATAGAAGAGAATAGAAGAGAATAGAATAGTATAGAAGAGAAGAGAATGGTATAGTATAGAATGGTATAGTACAGAAACAGCTACAATTGAATAGGATTGAATATATCATGGCTTGCTCACAGGCCAGGCCAGAGACCACGGGCTTTAGGCCTTGGTACTTAGGCTTTAGGCTCTAGGCTTTAGGCTCCGGTTCTTAGGCTCAGTGTCAAGCTGCAGCCTGTAATGGGTGTCTGGTCAGGGTTTGGTCTGGGCCGTGATAAGGCTATAGACATCAGCTCTTGCAGTGTTCTCTCTATATACTGCCCCAACACCAGCCCCAGTCCAGGCCTGAACGCGCGGTACAAGAGCGCAGGTCTGGGAACAGCCTAAACCCTGAGCCCTAAAGCCTAGCCTTAACCCAGGCCTGAGCTCCAGTATAGACTCGAGCCTTGGGTTCAGGCTAAAACTGTCAAGACTGGACAACGGGGCAAGCAGGGAAGTGCGCAAGAGTCCTAATGCAAGACTCGAACGTAGGGAGAGGAGCGGGGACTGGACTGGGACACAGAGTGTCAAGTGTGAAGCCAAAGTTTTATTCTAGATCCAAGGCTTAGGATACTAAAAATACAAAGTGGCAAGACGAAGGCAAAAGACAGAGGCTGGTCGGAGGGCTATTTATGCGAGCGCCAAGGATCGACGCTGCAGAGCGAGGGGGCAGGAGCGAAGCAGCGGCGGGGAGGGCGAAGCAGCGAGCGAAGCAGGTGGCGGCCGTGACTCGGGATCCGTGAGTCAGCGGGCGTCAGTGGCGGCGGCTTGGCGGCGCCAAGGCGTCAGGCGGCGTCGAGGCGGCGTCGTGGGCGTAACCCATGACCAACAGCAAGGGAGCGGGAACGGAACACAGGCAGCGCGCGTGCTTGCGGTAAGACAACAAGGCAGCACAGCGCGGGAAACAAACAAACAGAAGGAAGGGAAAGCACTAAGACCGGCAAACAGAAAGGAAAGGGCAAGGGTAAAGGAAGGGAGTGGGCAAAGGCAGAGGGTGTTCATGACACTACCCCCCTCTCAAGGCCCGAGCTCCGAGAGGGCCAGGCTTCGAGGGATGAGAGGAGTGGTAGGCAGCGACAGGCTCCGGACAATGTGCAAGATTGCTGGCGGGCTCCCAGGTGCAATCCATCACCGTGTAGCCACGCCAGTGCACAAGATACTGGAGCTTACCTCGGAACAGCCTGGAGTCCAGGATCTGTTCGACTTCCCATTCGTCGTGGCCGTCGACTTGGATGGGTGGAGGGGGCGGGATCGTTCGACCTGGGATCTTGTCGTCGGCGGCAGGCTCGAGCAGGGAGACGTGGAAGACAGGATGAATGCGCATGGACGAGGACAAGTCCAACTTGAAAGCGCGGGAACCGACTTGAGCGACGATCTTGAACGGCCCAAGCTTGGTGTGGTCGAGCTTGGCCGTGGGTCGCTGGGTCTTGATGTTCTTGGCGGAGAGCCAGACTCGGTCTCCAACCTTGAACGGAGGGGAAGGGGAGTGGCCGGGGTCGTAGAACTTGGCTTGGGAGTCCTGGGCGAGGGCGATGTTGAACTTGAGTTCATCGTGGAGGGAGTGAATGGCTCGGGCTTGATCGTCGGCGACGGAGGCATTCTTGGTGGTGCGGGGAAGGGCGACGGAAAAACGAGGGTGGTAGCCGGTGTAGGCGAAGAAGGGGGAGCAGCCGAGGGTTGCTTGAGAGGTGTTGTTGTAGGTGAACTCGGCGTGAGGGAGGAGCTGGGCCCAGTCGTCTTGCTGGAAATTGATGAAGCAGCGGAGGTACTGCTCGAGGATGGCGTTGACCCGCTCGGTCTGGCCGTCGGTCTGCGGATGGAAGGCAGTCGACATCTTGTGCTTGATCTTGAGGCGGGTCAGGACGGCTTGGAAGAACTTGGAGGCAAAGGTAGATCCTCGGTCTGAGACGATATCGTCTGGAAGACCGTGCTTGGTGAAGACATGCTCGACAAACATCCGAGCAGTGTCTTCGGCGTTGGCCTCGTTGCTTGACGGGACGAAGTGGGCCATCTTGGTGAAGCGGTCGACAAACACACAGATGGCTGTGTGTCCAGAGGACTCGGGAAGCTGGGTGATGAAGTCGACCGAAACAGAAGACCAAGGGCGATCGGGAACAGGGAGCGAGGCAAGGAGTCCGTAGGGCTTGTGACGGGAGTGCTTGTTCCGCTGGCAGGTGTCGCATCCGGAGACATACTCCTTGATGTAACGACGCATGGTCGGCCAGTGGAAGGTCCGGGAGACGAGCTCGAAGGTCTTGGCGACGCCGAAGTGGCCGGCGGTCGGCGAGTCGTGGCACTCGACGAGGATCTTGCGCTTGAGCTCGGGGACATCGGGGACGCAGACGAGACCTTCAAAGAGCAGAAGGTCGTTGTCGACGGAGTAGCCGGGACAGGAGGCAGGGTTCTTGAGGACTTGGGACAGGATCGGACCAAAGGTAGAGTCCTTCTTGAGGCTTGACTTGATGAGGACGGCGATATCCTCAGACTCGGGGGCAACGGGAACGGCTCGGAGGGCGGAAACGAAGAGTTTTGGTGGCAGCAGGGTCTGGGTGTTCGGGGAGCTACGGGAGTCACCCCCCTCCTTAGGGAACTTGTCCTTGCGGGAGAGGGCGTCGGCGGCATTGTTGAGGGTTCCGGGTCGATACCTGATGACGAAGTTGTAGTCGCCAAGGATCTCGGACCAACGGACTTGGCGACGGCTGAGGTTGCGGGAGGTCTGGAAGTATTCAAGGTTCTTGTGGTCGGTGACGACCTCGGTGGCTTGGGAGGAGAACTCGAGGTAGTGTCTCCATTGCTTGAAGGCTGCGACGATGGCGAGAAGTTCCTTATCATAGATTTGATAATTCATTTCTGCATCGAGCAGCTTCCGGGAGTAGAAGGCCACGGGGTGGAGGAGGCCTTCGTCGTCGCGCTGACTGAGAACAGCGCCAAGAGCATAGTCAGATGCGTCGGCTTCGATGACGCACTGACGCTCGGGGTCGAAGTGGCGGAGGACAGGACCGGTGCTCAGGCATTCCTTGAGCTTCAGGAATGACGTTTGAGCCGAGGGAGACCAGGAGAACTTGATGTCCTTCTTCAGGAGGTCCGTCAGCGGGGTGGCGATCTTGGAATAATCCTTGACGAACCGACGGTAGAAGTTCGCCAGGCCGAGGAAGACTTGGATGTCGTGGGCAGATCGGGGGATCTCCCACTCCTGGATGGCCTTGACCTTGTCGGGATCCATGGAGATTCCATCGGGCGAGATGATGAACCCGAGGAAGGCGACGGAGGACTGGTCGAACTCACACTTTTCAAGCTTGAGTGAGAGTCCGGCGTCTTGGAGCTTGGTCAGGACTTTCTTGACATGAGCCTCGTGCTCGGCAGGATCGGAGGAGTAGATGAGGATGTCGTCCAGGTAGACGACCACGAACTGGTCAAGGTATTCTCGGAGGACATCGTTGACGAAGGCTTGGAACGAGGCAGGAGCGTTGGTCAAGCCGAACGGCATGACGTTGTACTCGAAGTGGCCGTAGCGACAGCGGAAGGCCGTCTTCCACTCTTCACCTTCAGCGATGCGCAAGAGGTTGTATGCGCCTCGCATGTCGAGCTTGGTGAAGATCTTGGCCTTGCCGAGGTTGTCGAACGTCTCGGCAATCAGGGGCAAGGGACAACGGTTCGGCACGGTGATCTTGTTCAGGGCCCGGTAGTCGACGCAGAGACGGAGGGAGCCATCCTTCTTCTTGACGAACAGGACTGGGGCACCGGCAGGGGACTCGGAACGGCGGATGAAACCCTTGGACAAGTTCTCTTGGATGTAGGTGTGGAGGGCGTCCATCTCCGGCTTGGAGAGGTTGTAGACGGGCCCAAACGACGGGGACGCACCTTCGACCAACGGGATCGTGTGGTCGTAAGGGCGGTGCTGGGGGAGCTTGTCGGCCTCGGACTTGGAAAACACCTTGGCAAAGGACGAGTACTTGGAGGGGACAGAGGGCTCGGCCTTGGGCTTGGCTCCAGCGTCGACGGAGCAGAGGGACAGGACTCGGGCAGCATCCAAGAGGAACACTTCCAGGCCTTCCTTCTGGACGGCGTGCTGGAAGGGGATGCTGCCGATCAGGCTGACGCTGGGCAGGGACTGGGTCTTGGTCTTGGTCTTTGGGACGGCAGGAGGCAAGGCAGGACTGGGCTTGGGCACGGCAGGAGGCAAGGCAGGACTGGGCTTGGGCACGGCAGGAGGCAAGGCAGGGAGGATCTCGGGCTCGGCTGGGGACTCGGCTGGGGACTTGGCAGGAACGATCTTGGACTCGGGCAGGGACACGGCAGGCTCGGCGGGGACCTCAGCAGGGGACTCGGCAGGCGGCTCGGCAGGGCTGGACCTAGAGGACTGTGGCTCGGGAGAGAACGGGGAGGCCAAACTGTGGATAGAGGTGCAAGGCAAGAAAATAGAGTCATGGTGCCAGTCAAAGTAGGGCTTGTGTTTCTTGATCCAATCCATACCCAAGATGATCGGGTATGAAGCCAAGGGAATCAGCGCGAACGAGATTTGTTCATAGTGGCTGATGCCTGTGATCATAGAAACACAAACTCCAAGACTAGACTCCATCGAAGAACCATCGGCAAGAGTGATGACGAAAGAAGTTGCAAAGGTGGGGAGAGCGTGGGTTGCGGCGAATCCAGTGTCCATAAACGAAGTAACCGCGCCGGTATCGATCATGGCGGTTGCCCGTATGGACTCTGGACCGCACAGCAGAGTCACAGCGAGGGAGGGCTGACGTTGGATGTCAGGCTCGGGAGGCGAAGACGAAGAAGCAAGAGCAGTGGAAACGGTGGCAATGGTGACGGGGGCAAGATGGCAAAAGGCAGAAGAGTGATTTACCGTGGAGACATTTACAGGAGGAAGATTTATGACATGATTGACGCCTAGGAAAGCTCCTCCGACCTTTTCTAGGCAGAGAAGTTTTCCTGGTCGTCAAGTTTATTCACATCAACGACAGCCAAAGAAGCATCGATGGCAGCCAAGCGGGAGGATGCCTTATTGGGGCAGCGAAGGGCAATGTGCCCTTCCTGCTTGCAATAAAAGCAGCGGTTGGCAGCACGGAGGGCGGCCTTGTCCTCGGCGGTCAGCCTGCGAGCGGAGGCCTGGCTGAGGTCCATGGGCTGCGGAACGTTGAAGGCTTGAGCGGGGCGAGGAGGAGGAGCAGGAGCGAAGGGGCGAGGAGCCGGACGAGCAGGAGCAGGAGCAGGAGCGGAGCGGTGGTTGGGACGGCGGGAACGTTGGTCCTCCTGGCGGTTGTCGATGGCGATCGCCGCTTGCATGAGATCTTCGAGGTTGTCGAAGGAGCGGCGGGAGAGTTCGTCTTGAACCGAGGGCTTGAGTCCACTCTCGAAGTGGAACATGAGAGGGTCTTGGGACCAAGTGAGGAGGTGGACGGCTTGGCGGCGGTACTCGGCGGCATAGGCGGCGGCGGAGGTGACTTGGTAAAGCCTGACCATCTCGCGAGCAGCGGCGATGGTGGGCTGGACCTGGCCAAAGGCAGCACGGAGCCACTCGGAGAAACCGGCAAAGTCACGGATGGCAGGGGGAGAGCACTCGGGGTCTCTCTCCAACTGATCGATGTACGGCTGCATGTAGTCTGCAGCAGTACCATCGAGATAGGATAAGGCGTAGAACACCTTATCCCTTTCAGTCTGGAAGAGGGGAGGGTTGGACACGAAGGCCAGTCTGCAATGCGAGAGGAAGGCATTGCAGCGGCTCGGGTCCTTACCAGAGAAGCGATCAGGGGGACCTATCTGCCTGGTGGCAGAGTTGCGACCAACAGGGTTGTCCTCGGGGTCTTGGGCAGGATCATCGACGTCGTCAGGAACGCCGAAGTAGGGGCGACCTGCACGACGGATCGGGGCGGGAGCGGGAGCAGGAGGAGGTAGCTGGGCCTGGTAGCTGCGGAGGGCCTCCTGGACACTGGCGGCGACCACTTGGCGGACATCCTCTTCACGGCGAGCCAGGACCTGGTCCATACGATCGGTGATGCGGTTGAGCGCATCATCCTGATCGTGGAGGAACTTGGAAAAGTCCTGGAGAGAACGGGCGTTCTCGGCGGACTGGATAATGACCGCACGGATGGCCTGGAGCTCGGGCTCGGAAAGGCCAGAAGGGGAAGCCATTGGTAAAAGAGATAGAGAAGGGGACGGGGCAAAGGCAGGGCAAGTGGGGGGTTGTTGAAGGTCTTGCCAAGTGTCAAGACTGGACAACGGGGCAAGCAGGGAAGTGCGCAAGAGTCCTAATGCAAGACTCGAACGTAGGGAGAGGAGCGGGGACTGGACTGGGACACAGAGTGTCAAGTGTGAAGCCAAAGTTTTATTCTAGATCCAAGGCTTAGGATACTAAAAATACAAAGTGGCAAGACGAAGGCAAAAGACAGAGGCTGGTCGGAGGGCTATTTATGCGAGCGCCAAGGATCGACGCTGCAGAGCGAGGGGGCAGGAGCGAAGCAGCGGCGGGGAGGGCGAAGCAGCGAGCGAAGCAGGTGGCGGCCGTGACTCGGGATCCGTGAGTCAGCGGGCGTCAGTGGCGGCGGCTTGGCGGCGCCAAGGCGTCAGGCGGCGTCGAGGCGGCGTCGTGGGCGTAACCCATGACCAACAGCAAGGGAGCGGGAACGGAACACAGGCAGCGCGCGTGCTTGCGGTAAGACAACAAGGCAGCACAGCGCGGGAAACAAACAAACAGAAGGAAGGGAAAGCACTAAGACCGGCAAACAGAAAGGAAAGGGCAAGGGTAAAGGAAGGGAGTGGGCAAAGGCAGAGGGTGTTCATGACAAAAACCTGACCTGTGGCAGTACCAGTGGCAGTTCAGAAGCATGGGTAGCTGGGGAAGTACTCTGGGTACTTCGGGGGATACTTTGAGTACTCTGGGTACTCTGGGAACTGTGGGAACTCCAGCAACAGGCGAGTGATGGGAATACGCGCTAGAAGCGTGGGAACAGTGATACGTGTGCTACGTGTGCTACGTGTGCTACGTGTGTGACGGGGGGATACTACAGGCGATGTGTAGGATGACGGTAGTACTCAGAAGAGTCGAAGAATCGCTAAGATAGAATAGGCGCTGTGATCTCGCTGTGACCTCGGATTCTATATCACCCAGCCAGTTCTATCGGGCCCACTCTATAGTGGATCTGTGATCTGTGAAGTCCTTTGGACCTGGAGACCAGGGTTTGGCTCTAGAATTTTAAAATTTTAAAAAAAAACCCTCTGGCCATAGGCTGGAATCACGGGAGGATCACGGGCGAATGGCTGGGGTCTATCGGCACTGTGACCTCCCTGTGACCTCGGTTTCTATATGATCCAGGCAGTTCTATCTGGCTCACTCTACAGTGGGTCTGTGATCTGTGAAGTCCTTTGGACCTGGAGGACCAGGGTTTGGCTCTAGAATTTTAAAATTTTAAAAAACCCTCTGGCCATAGGCTGGAATCACGGGTGGATCACGGGCGGTGGATCACGGGTGGATCATAGCCGGATGCCTGGCTGGATTTTGAAATTTTAAAATTGAAGAGGCCTGGGCGGTCCAAAAGATGGGCCGAGATCACAGATTCCATAATGAGATCACAGCAGTTTGATCTTCAATGGGGATCTGTATGCTGAGGCGCGCTTCCTCTGTGTCCAAGTCCAAGTCATGGTAGCAGACGACGCTGTTTTATGTAGGCTGTGACCTCCCTGTGACCTCCCTGTGACCTCGGTGCCTATATGTTTGGGTACTTTTTACAATGCGTGGTGGGCACAACCAATGGGCACGTACTGGCCACGTACTGGCCACGTACGGGTCACCCAATGTGCGCGGCATCCACGATCACGCTCGTGTTTGAAGCCAGTGGAGTCTACTATAGAGGCTTTGGGCGGGTATAGGGCAAGCTGCTGCAGTCTCTCCTATGGTATCCTCTATCTCCGTATATGTTCTACTACTATTACTACTACTACTATTACTACTACTACTACCATACTACTACTATACTACTACTATACTCTTTTATTATATTGTATGATCTATTAGAATAGAATAGAAGAGAATAGAAGAGAATAGAATAGTATAGAAGAGAAGAGAATGGTATAGTATAGAATGGTATAGTACAGAAACAGCTACAATTGAATAGGATTGAATATATCATGGCTTGCTCACAGGCCAGGCCAGAGACCACGGGCTTTAGGCCTTGGTACTTAGGCTTTAGGCTCTAGGCTTTAGGCTCCGGTTCTTAGGCTCAGTGTCAAGCTGCAGCCTGTAATGGGTGTCTGGTCAGGGTTTGGTCTGGGCCGTGATAAGGCTATAGACATCAGCTCTTGCAGTGTTCTCTCTATATACTGCCCCAACACCAGCCCCAGTCCAGGCCTGAACGCGCGGTACAAGAGCGCAGGTCTGGGAACAGCCTAAACCCTGAGCCCTAAAGCCTAGCCTTAACCCAGGCCTGAGCTCCAGTATAGACTCGAGCCTTGGGTTCAGGCTAAAACCTGACCTGTGGCAGTACCAGTGGCAGTTCAGAAGCATGGGTAGCTGGGGAAGTACTCTGGGTACTTCGGGGGATACTTTGAGTACTCTGGGTACTCTGGGAACTGTGGGAACTCCAGCAACAGGCGAGTGATGGGAATACGCGCTAGAAGCGTGGGAACAGTGATACGTGTGCTACGTGTGCTACGTGTGCTACGTGTGTGACGGGGGGATACTACAGGCGATGTGTAGGATGACGGTAGTACTCAGAAGAGTCGAAGAATCGCTAAGATAGAATAGGCGCTGTGATCTCGCTGTGACCTCGGATTCTATATCACCCAGCCAGTTCTATCGGGCCCACTCTATAGTGGATCTGTGATCTGTGAAGTCCTTTGGACCTGGAGACCAGGGTTTGGCTCTAGAATTTTAAAATTTTAAAAAAAAACCCTCTGGCCATAGGCTGGAATCACGGGAGGATCACGGGCGAATGGCTGGGGTCTATCGGCACTGTGACCTCCCTGTGACCTCGGTTTCTATATGATCCAGGCAGTTCTATCTGGCTCACTCTACAGTGGGTCTGTGATCTGTGAAGTCCTTTGGACCTGGAGGACCAGGGTTTGGCTCTAGAATTTTAAAATTTTAAAAAACCCTCTGGCCATAGGCTGGAATCACGGGTGGATCACGGGCGGTGGATCACGGGTGGATCATAGCCGGATGCCTGGCTGGATTTTGAAATTTTAAAATTGAAGAGGCCTGGGCGGTCCAAAAGATGGGCCGAGATCACAGATTCCATAATGAGATCACAGCAGTTTGATCTTCAATGGGGATCTGTATGCTGAGGCGCGCTTCCTCTGTGTCCAAGTCCAAGTCATGGTAGCAGACGACGCTGTTTTATGTAGGCTGTGACCTCCCTGTGACCTCCCTGTGACCTCGGTGCCTATATGTTTGGGTACTTTTTACAATGCGTGGTGGGCACAACCAATGGGCACGTACTGGCCACGTACTGGCCACGTACGGGTCACCCAATGTGCGCGGCATCCACGATCACGCTCGTGTTTGAAGCCAGTGGAGTCTACTATAGAGGCTTTGGGCGGGTATAGGGCAAGCTGCTGCAGTCTCTCCTATGGTATCCTCTATCTCCGTATATGTTCTACTACTATTACTACTACTACTATTACTACTACTACTACCATACTACTACTATACTACTACTATACTCTTTTATTATATTGTATGATCTATTAGAATAGAATAGAAGAGAATAGAAGAGAATAGAATAGTATAGAAGAGAAGAGAATGGTATAGTATAGAATGGTATAGTACAGAAACAGCTACAATTGAATAGGATTGAATATATCATGGCTTGCTCACAGGCCAGGCCAGAGACCACGGGCTTTAGGCCTTGGTACTTAGGCTTTAGGCTCTAGGCTTTAGGCTCCGGTTCTTAGGCTCAGTGTCAAGCTGCAGCCTGTAATGGGTGTCTGGTCAGGGTTTGGTCTGGGCCGTGATAAGGCTATAGACATCAGCTCTTGCAGTGTTCTCTCTATATACTGCCCCAACACCAGCCCCAGTCCAGGCCTGAACGCGCGGTACAAGAGCGCAGGTCTGGGAACAGCCTAAACCCTGAGCCCTAAAGCCTAGCCTTAACCCAGGCCTGAGCTCCAGTATAGACTCGAGCCTTGGGTTCAGGCTAAAACCTGACCTGTGGCAGTACCAGTGGCAGTTCAGAAGCATGGGTAGCTGGGGAAGTACTCTGGGTACTTCGGGGGATACTTTGAGTACTCTGGGTACTCTGGGAACTGTGGGAACTCCAGCAACAGGCGAGTGATGGGAATACGCGCTAGAAGCGTGGGAACAGTGATACGTGTGCTACGTGTGCTACGTGTGCTACGTGTGTGACGGGGGGATACTACAGGCGATGTGTAGGATGACGGTAGTACTCAGAAGAGTCGAAGAATCGCTAAGATAGAATAGGCGCTGTGATCTCGCTGTGACCTCGGATTCTATATCACCCAGCCAGTTCTATCGGGCCCACTCTATAGTGGATCTGTGATCTGTGAAGTCCTTTGGACCTGGAGACCAGGGTTTGGCTCTAGAATTTTAAAATTTTAAAAAAAAACCCTCTGGCCATAGGCTGGAATCACGGGAGGATCACGGGCGAATGGCTGGGGTCTATCGGCACTGTGACCTCCCTGTGACCTCGGTTTCTATATGATCCAGGCAGTTCTATCTGGCTCACTCTACAGTGGGTCTGTGATCTGTGAAGTCCTTTGGACCTGGAGGACCAGGGTTTGGCTCTAGAATTTTAAAATTTTAAAAAACCCTCTGGCCATAGGCTGGAATCACGGGTGGATCACGGGCGGTGGATCACGGGTGGATCATAGCCGGATGCCTGGCTGGATTTTGAAATTTTAAAATTGAAGAGGCCTGGGCGGTCCAAAAGATGGGCCGAGATCACAGATTCCATAATGAGATCACAGCAGTTTGATCTTCAATGGGGATCTGTATGCTGAGGCGCGCTTCCTCTGTGTCCAAGTCCAAGTCATGGTAGCAGACGACGCTGTTTTATGTAGGCTGTGACCTCCCTGTGACCTCCCTGTGACCTCGGTGCCTATATGTTTGGGTACTTTTTACAATGCGTGGTGGGCACAACCAATGGGCACGTACTGGCCACGTACTGGCCACGTACGGGTCACCCAATGTGCGCGGCATCCACGATCACGCTCGTGTTTGAAGCCAGTGGAGTCTACTATAGAGGCTTTGGGCGGGTATAGGGCAAGCTGCTGCAGTCTCTCCTATGGTATCCTCTATCTCCGTATATGTTCTACTACTATTACTACTACTACTATTACTACTACTACTACCATACTACTACTATACTACTACTATACTCTTTATTATATTGTATGATCTATTAGAATAGAATAGAAGAGAATAGAAGAGAATAGAATAGTATAGAAGAGAAGAGAATGGTATAGTATAGAATGGTATAGTACAGAAACAGCTACAATTGAATAGGATTGAATATATCATGGCTTGCTCACAGGCCAGGCCAGAGACCACGGGCTTTAGGCCTTGGTACTTAGGCTTTAGGCTCTAGGCTTTAGGCTCCGGTTCTTAGGCTCAGTGTCAAGCTGCAGCCTGTAATGGGTGTCTGGTCAGGGTTTGGTCTGGGCCGTGATAAGGCTATAGACATCAGCTCTTGCAGTGTTCTCTCTATATACTGCCCCAACACCAGCCCCAGTCCAGGCCTGAACGCGCGGTACAAGAGCGCAGGTCTGGGAACAGCCTAAACCCTGAGCCCTAAAGCCTAGCCTTAACCCAGGCCTGAGCTCCAGTATAGACTCGAGCCTTGGGTTCAGGCTAAAACCTGACCTGTGGCAGTACCAGTGGCAGTTCAGAAGCATGGGTAGCTGGGGAAGTACTCTGGGTACTTCGGGGGATACTTTGAGTACTCTGGGTACTCTGGGAACTGTGGGAACTCCAGCAACAGGCGAGTGATGGGAATACGCGCTAGAAGCGTGGGAACAGTGATACGTGTGCTACGTGTGCTACGTGTGCTACGTGTGTGACGGGGGGATACTACAGGCGATGTGTAGGATGACGGTAGTACTCAGAAGAGTCGAAGAATCGCTAAGATAGAATAGGCGCTGTGATCTCGCTGTGACCTCGGATTCTATATCACCCCAGCCAGTTCTATCGGGCCCACTCTATAGTGGATCTGTGATCTGTGAAGTCCTTTGGACCTGGAGACCAGGGTTTGGCTCTAGAATTTTAAATTTTAAAAAAAAAACCCTCTGGCCATAGGCTTGGAATCACGGGAGGATCACGGGGCGAATGGCTGGGGTCTATCGGCACTGTGACCTCCCTGTGACCTCGGTTTCTATATGATCCAGGCAGTTCTATCTGGCTCACTCTACA
>NW_026516591.1:0-16692 GCF_025602895.1 Polychytrium aggregatum
ACATGGAGGGACAATACCTCATATCCGATCACCGCCTGATCTGGACCACTGTGAAACTCACGAGGAGTGTGTACCCAAAAGCCGACAACTGGCAGTGGAACCTCAGACTCCTCGAGAACCCGGAGGTCTGGGAAACGTACAAGTGCGCCATTGAGCGAGTCAGCGGCCTAGTCTTAAACGAGATAGAGAGGCTCCTCCAGCCCATCCACGACGGCACCGAGATACCCATCAGCCAGGCAGACGCACAGCTGGCCATGGACCAAGCATGGGAAGTCATCAAGAATGCAATCAACACGGTGGCAGATAGCGTCCTGGGCAAAACACAGGTCAAATTGATCTGGAAGACCCCGGAGCTCACCGTCGAGATCCGTCATCTGACCAAGGAGAGGAAGAAGCTCCAGAAGCAGCTCAAGAGGCACCACACGGACCCTGTCATGAAGGAGAACCTTCGAGACAAAATCAGGGTGGTCAGACGAAACCTCAACCGGGCCATCCGAAAGTGCCGAAAAGCGAGCAACGAGAAACTGGCCGAGAAAATCAACCGCATGAACAGCACTGAGCTTTCCAAGACGCTCGGGGCCATGCAGAAGCGAAAGGCCCGGGAAGGTGCCCACCGATTCGACAACTCTGACGAAGCGCTGGAGAGACTCGTCTGCCACTTCGGCAGAGTCTCGGCGGACTCAACGGCCACGGCGAACGGGTTCGATCGAACACTCGAGCCCCCTACACCGAGCCAAGAGCGTAGACGACTCCCCCCCAGCTACGAGCTCCCCATAATCAGCCCACGGGCAATCAAGGAGGCGATCATTACAACACCACGAAGGAAGGCCCCAGGGTCGGACAGGATCAAGATCGAACTGCTCCAGCCCAACGCATATAGAGTCTCGATATGGCTCTACTTCCTCATGGGAGCAGCCATCAAGGCGTCCGTGGTCCCAACTGAGTGGAGTACAGTGCTGATCCATCCCGTCTACAAGAACAAGGGATCGCCCCTCGACCCCGCAATGTACAGGCCGATTGGACTGACCCAAGTCTGCCGAAAGGTTGTCGAGCGAGCACTGCTGCCGTTGCTCAACCGAAAGCTCGGACTGATGGACATTGCCCAAGGTGGATTCCGGGCCGAGCGAGGCACCCTCGACCAGATCTTTGGCCTGGACACGCTCATCAAGGACCGCCAGCTGGCGGGCGAGGAGTACTCCCTGGTGTTCCTCGACATCAAGGCGGCCTACGACACTGTCTGGAGGGAGAAGCTCTGGGACAAGATTGAAGAGCGCACCCCATGTACGATCACCCTCAGGCTCTTGAAGGCCATGTTCGACGATGTGAAGATTCAAGTCGTTAGCAAGAGCCGTCGGTCCAATCCGGTCTGGCTGCAGAAGGGACTGATCCAAGGATCGGTGCTGAGCCCGCTGATGTTCAGCGTGTTCATCGACGACCTCCCTGGGAAACTCCGGGCAGACGGTGGAACGACCCTAACCACCACCCGAGGACGAGCCGTCCAGGTCAACTCACTGTGGTTTGCCGACGATGGGGTGCTCATCTGCCGCCCCAACCAGACCCAGCGCCTCCTCGACATCTGCGAGGCCCACAGCATCGAGAATCGATACCAGTTCTCGCCCCCGAAGTGCGAGGTGATGTTCACCGAACAGCACCCAGAGAAGGATGCCAAGGTGCACCTATACGGCAAGGAGCTGCCAGTCGCCAAGGAGTTCCGGTATCTCGGAGCCATCGTCGACATCAACGGCTTCAGGATGGACCGCCAGATCCAGAACCTCACCCACAAGGCCTAGAGGTGCCGCCGACAAGCTGGTGAAGCACGGAATGAGTCTGGGCCGATACTCGGCCAAGACGGTGACGAGGGTGTTCAAGACCTTCGTTCCGGCCCATGCTCGAGTATGGACTGACCCTCGAAGTGCTCACGAAGCAGCAAGCCGTGATACTCAGACGAGCACAGATGCACTGTCTGACCCGACTCTTCAGAGTGGTGCGGAACACGTCCTACGGAGCGATGCACCTCGGATGCGGACTCATCACCCTGCCCAACCGCCTCAAGCAGCTGGCCATCCAGAACCGAGCCGTCTGGGAAGACCGTCTGGACCACAACGACAAGATGGTCTCGATGGTGTTGAGATATTCCCGCATCCAGCCCAGCCTGATGGATGCATCCCTCGGCTCCCAGTTCTACCTCGACGAATACTGGCGACAGCTGATCGTGCTGAAAGAACAGTGCCAGCCGGACTACCCGATGAAGGAGCTGTTCAGGAACGGCTACTACCAGCTCACAGGACCACCAGTCAAGCTGCAGATCCACATCGATGACGCGCAAGGCTTCGACAGGTCAAAGGAACTGACCTCGGCCCGCACCGTGACGACGACCATGTCGGGACTGTGGGCCGAGCGAGGGCCCAAGAGAGATCGATACTATCACAACATGATGGTAAGATGGACCCTCGGTGCCTTCCCCGGACACCCGTATGGCCACTATCGGCTGTGCATCTCCTGCACGAAGAGCCGAGGAGAGTTTGTCGCGATGTGCCGGACCCACACCCAGAGCTGCGTCGGAAGAGGCGGCTCGTGGCAACGGATAGTAGATGAACTCGAGCTGCGGCACCCCGAGTGGCAAGAAAGCGGCCACGAAAAGGTCGGTCCGATCGATAAGCTCCTGGACCTGACGAACGTAGTGGGTTACTACGAGCTGGATGGCATGAGAAGGTTCAACTGGCAAGACCCGGATGTACACCTCCTGTGGCGAACACTCCGAAGGGTGTTCAAGACGCTGATCATCGCCAAGGCGGGGTGGAAACCCCCCAGGCGATAGGCGGCATGGTCGAAGCAGAGCGAGAGATGAGGGCATATAGCTTTCATCGAACGCAAACTGCCCATTAGGCCTATGAGTATCCCATCCCTTGTTATTTTTCTCCTTCTTTTTCTTTTTCTTTCCCCCATGTACTGCTAGGGCCGACCAGGTCTTGATAGCTTTTAAGTGAAATAATAAAATAAAAAAAATAAAAACCGGAGTGACCCAAGATCACGCCAAAGCATTCCATCTCTTCAACATGGCCGCCGCCAAAGGGGATGCCTTGGCCCAGGATCGCATCGGGCTTTGCTACGAAAAAGGTCTTGGTGTCGATCAGGATCCGATCAAGGCATTCCAGTGGTTCACCATGGCTGGCAACCAGGGCCTGTGCGATACACAGGCCAGACTTGGCGTCTATCACCATTTTGGGTTCGGAACCCCCGTCGATCCTGGCAAGGCTGTGGAGTGGTACACCAAAGCCGCCCTCCAGGGCCACGTCCATGCTCAAAACAACCTCGGATGCTGCTTTTTCCATGGATTCGGGGTTCAGCAAAACCACAGTTTGGCCCTACATTGGCTTACCATCGCAGCCGAGCACGAGAACGGGGTTGCCCGAATCAATCTTGGAATGTACCCACACCTCGCGAGCCCTGTTGACGCATCCAAGCCTCCTGTGTGAATGACTGATCAGGCTGATGAAACATGCTCCCGATTGTATTGATCACCACGCTCGATTCGAGGAGCAGCCTTTGATCTGTGCAATCATTCTGGACAGATGACCCTTGAGAGCGTCAGCGCGAGCGAAGCCCTTGTGGCATCCAGGGCAGATCCATGGTCGTTCGTCGGTGTGGAGTGAGCGTGTGTGGCGAGTGAGTTCCTGCCTGCGTTTGAAAATGATGTTGCAGTGATGGCAAACATTGGGTATTCGCTTCGTTCGCCGATGAGCTCGAGACTCTGTGTGGGCCGACTCCCCGGACGAATCAGGGCGACAAGCAGACTCGCATGGGTTCAGAAGATCGTTGATGTTCATGCTGCGAATCGGGCTCAGTCAGTCAGTACAGGCCCTTGCTGGCTCACTCATATCACGGATGTGATGCGGTGGTACCTGGTGATGCTTTTTCCGCTCTTGCCTGGGATTTCCCACTTCCGCCGAGGGCTGGTGGGCCAGAGCCCAGCGGCTCGTCTCGAAAATGCGGCGGGGCATGTTGGAAGAGGCAACAGACCCATTCACGTGATCCCACCCAAACGACGGATCTTCCTGCCACCAAAGAGCGCCTCGTTCAAACCCTCACCAGGCCAAGACAGGACTTTCCCTCCTTGCGACTCACCTTGTGCTGGATGCGATTCTGGCTTGGTGAAATGGTGGCGCAAATTGTCCATGGCTTGCACCCCAAGCAAGCCAATTCGAGATTGGGAGGGCCTGATCTGGGACCACCTGCGATCGTGATCGTGGATGCTCTCGCCCTCGAACGACAGCTGGTGGAAATTGGTAGCGTGGCTTGGGTGGTCAGCGGCGGGCGAGAGAGGCGTTCCTGTTTGTTCGCCTGAGGGAGAAGGGGACATGGCCTGATCCTGTCTCGTTGGGCCAGCTGGCAGCGCCGATGCCACCTCGCTGTTGATGATCGTGTTGTAGGCAGTCCGGAGCTCGAGGGTATCGAATTCAGTCGGCGACTTTGTGGTGCGAATCAGCTCCAGGGCATCCGTCAAGCAGAGCTGTTGGGAGATTGTGCGATCAATTTCTTCGAGTATTTCATCGTCAGCCTGTTCGTCGCTGGCCTTATTGCCGCAGCGATCATCTTGTTCCTCCGCTTCAGCCAAGGAGCAACAGGATCGGGGCCGGGTTGGTAAAGGACTGTGAATCTGGATGACCTCACGAGGCATGGCGCTGGAGAAGTTGATGGGTAGCCGCCATCATCGCTCTGAGAGTTATATCTTGGCAGGCACTGTGGGCCGTTCGTGCATGTGGTCCAGGCTCGAGCCGTTGGTGTGCGGAGGCGAGGGAGAAACAGTGGCGTTTGTCGATCACTCCCTCCAATGGAACTCAGCCCCGCAGGGCAACCAGAGGCAACCGGCTGCGTTATGTGAATCCTTTGGTCAAGTTGGGTCACGGTCACAGCTCCCGGATTCGTCACTCGCCGTTGCTGACGCAGCTTGGCTGGTTCACAGTGCTGGGCCTGCACGATCCACCGGAGGATGGTTGGTACAGTGCGCTTGGATCAGAAACAATGGTCGTTCGCAGCGGCTCGCTGTCGGGGAGCCAAGCGGAGGACAATGTTGGAACTCTCCGCTCGTGACCAATAGCCGTGAGGGGTGAAATAGTCTGGGTAAAGGGGGGCTTGCCCGGCTTGGCGATAAAGCCCCACGACCGAGCGGCGGCCAGCAAACATCAACTCTTTCGATGCTCAATCCTTCTGGAGGCTTCGACACCATGGTACGAACAAGGTTGAGTCGTTTGTTGTCATCGTTGGTCGCTGCTGATCCAGTCACTCGGCTCCAAAACAACGTTGAGATGACGTGTCTGGGACCTCGAGGGCATCACCGGCTCAAGCGGATGCTTTGCCTGCCATCAACCTGACCACACAGGGTCGAAAACCTTGGCTTATCCTCTCTGTTGTCTCCACCAGCCCAGCAAGCACCCGTTTTTTCTGAAGATTGTAGACCAGCCCGAGAGAGTTCGTTCCTCTGGGTTTGGCCATCAGCTTCATGGGCGGCCAATCGATCCAGCCCCGGTCCTACAACTCTTTCGGCGGGGTGCTGATGGAGAGTTGATTTCTGAGCAAGTATCCCGGATGTCTTGAGTGAAGCGTCGTTCATGCGAGAACGGGGCGACGGGCTGTGTCGTCTGTCTACTGACCTGAGTGTCGGGACGTGCTAGTCCCTCGTTGATGACGGAAGCGTCGCTCTTTGTGATCCATGTCCAGCTCTATGCTGCTGATGGCATGGAGGATCGAAGCCTTGTCGTCAACCCGGCCCGGCTCAAGGAAGCTGTTCCTCGCCCCTCGACTTCCCTGGCACTCCATCATCGGGTCGCTCATACCCCATCCCCGGACACAGACTCGCTCCAGACAGAGAACGTCATTGGTTCGCCAAGCATGGCGCCTGTCGCAGCAGCCAATGGTAAGTCGCCAGTCATGACGTCGCCATCATCCCCAGATGCACCACGAGCGTTGGAACTGACCCACCATCTTCCAAGGCTGCCAGAGCTGCAGCCCTGATGCAGGCAGTCCCGACTGGCTTCAGGGTTTGAGCGACAGCGACCAAGTCGCGAGGATGCTGTTTCCAGCCGCCCAACCCTCGCTCTTCGGGAACTTGGTTTCCTCGGCTGTTTTCTCCAAGAGTGCCCAAAACTCCATGACCGGCGTCTTCTTTGTGTTCTCCAAGCTGTTCATTCGAGTCGAAGGAACATACAGGCTCAAGTTCACCTTGGCCGACTTGGGCGATCCTTGGTGAGGCAGTCGCACCACGACCTCGAGCGCTCTGGCCAGCAAATCCACGAACTGACCTTCTCTCAACTCGGCCTGTTCAAGCTGCCCTGCCTTGGCCACCATCCAATCCGAGTCGTTTGTGTCCTACGGATGGAAGAACTTTCCAGCAATGTCAGGTACGTACCCTGTGGTAAAACTCTGCATAGCATCGAGGACATTATGCATCGCCGCTGGGTTGATGTTTGGGAGATTCGGGATGCGACCGTTCACCCATGCATCGCTGACAGGCGTCGAATCGACTGCCCAAATTGTACCTGCAGAGCCCACGTCCACTTTCAAAGCCCTTGCCCAGCAAGGTGTCCATGCTGTCCGTCGAAGTCGAGGAAGGAAGTGATCTTTGCAATCGCTTCAGTCTCCAGAGAGGAGTCTCGCTTCGCTTTGCAGTAAGCATGCACACGTCTCAGTTACCCTGTGGACCGGGTGGTCTCTGCTATGGATGGCGGCTGTGTGTGTTTTCAAGGCTCGCAGGGACATCAAAAATAGGGTGCCAACTTCATTTTGAGAGCATTGCATCCCTTGACGAAAGTGGCTCCAGGAGAATAGCGAGAGACTCCTGGAGGAACGCTTGGTTCTGGCGAAACTCCCTAACCATCTCTGTGAGCGTGAGCCATGACTTTCTAACAGCTTCAGCGCTCCCAATGCACGCGACTGTTGTGTTGTCTGGGTCCTTCAGCTCACTCAGTTTCTCCAGCATCATGCAGAGTGTTGCCATTCGGGTGAATCCCAAGGTCGAGGCAGTTGTCTTCAGTTTCAAAGCTTCCTCTTTCAGCCTCGCGAAGAACTCGGTGTCTCACCTGGTCCTGTGTTGTCAATCGAGATCAGCGAATCGGCGTGTTCTAGTGGGTGATGAACGAAGTGCAGGAATAGCAGGTACTCACAGATGATCTCGGATGACAACCAAGGATGCACGGACTGTGTTTGAATACAGCACTGCCATTTCCTTCGCGAACGGTCGTTCCGGATTGTTTCCGTCCAGACGAAGAACTTGATTCCATTGACTCCTGTCAATCTCCATCACTTTGACTCGCCGGGTATGGTGACAGAGGCGGAGAAACGTCCCCGTACACGTTCGCCACTTGGCTCTGATGGAGGCAAACGATCAAGTGGGCTCAAGATTTTTGGCGAAGTGGATGAATGGGCCGAAGAAAGGTGTGCTCTGGCCCTCTGATTCAAACCAAATTCGGATCACTGGGCCAGTCCACAATGGCACCCAGTGCTTGGCTACTTGCAAGTCCATCGTCCTTGGCCAACTTGCGTTTGCGAGGAACAGCTGCTCTCGATTGGGTACTCGCGGTCTTCAAGATACCCATCTCAACGACCAAAAGTCGTCTATGGCAGCCAGAGAGAGCAATGTGAATGGGCCAAGCCCTTTGCTCAGGGACTTGGGAGAACAACCAGGACACAAGCCCCAGACCCATTCACGTGGCCACGACCCAATCGCCGTGGTTGGCCTGATGCCAAGGCGTGGTCCTGGCTCTGGCCCTGTCGCCTTCCTCCAGCCATCTGCCACTTCTCCTCGCTCTCCTCCTGCTCACATTCAGAATGGCGCCCCAGCGACCCGTCAGCCAGGAATGCCCCAACTCCTTGGTGGCCGATATGCTTCCAGTTAGCTCCCCATCTGCGTCCCTTTCCAATTTCGACTTTCTCCCTGTCCTGGTTTGCAACGACGCCTTCCTCGCTACCCTCGACCTGGCAACCCTCACCAAACTTCCTCAGCTCGCTCGTCAGTACAGAGGCGTCTTGTCTCTCGTTTCGAACAGGGCGTGGATGCACCAGCTCTATCGCAAACTCAAAATCACAGCAGCCATATTCACCGGAGTTGACGTGTCCATCGATCGCAGACAGGTCCTCGAGGGCATGTGTTCCTTCTGCAGTCGCAAGGATGGCTGCCCTCGCAGCTTTGAAGCCTACCAGAAAGAGATGCCACTCTGGTGGGCAATCTGTCGCTGTCCCTCTCTCGAAGCCAATACCAGGCGTCTGCTGTCGGCCGGGCTGATCCAAGCCAACGTCGACTGTCACGCCTGCACATCAAACTCTTCACAGGACATGGTTCGAACACTCGACCCGCAGGAGCAGTTCCACATCGTTGACAGTGCTCGAATCATCCAGCGTGGACACTGTCGAAGCTGCAGCGGAATGCCTCACGGACGGTTTGGGTACTCGGTCATCCGATTTGATCACCACCCCTTCCACACTGCCGAGCAGTGGTCTCAACTGCTCCCTCACGAACTCGACACTATCCAAAATCGGCCCCTTCGGACCCTTCGTCTTGTGAACTGCAGTTTCTCGTCTGTCTCTGGCTGGCCGGTCGCTTTCCCTTTTCTCTCTGATCTGCAGCTCAATGGCAAGCTTCCAGAAGGCGAGATTGACAGCCTGGAGGGAATGCCCCAAATGCCCCAGCTGGAAAAGTTGATGCTGCCCCTATTTCTCAAAAGTCTCGAATGCATCCCTCAGAGCCTCTGTCGTTTGCAGTCGCTTGATTTGGGCCATCACGCCCAAATTGCTTCACTGGTGGGACTGCCCCTCCTTCCAAGTTTGAAAATACTCGTCCTTCCCCCATCTATTCTCTCATTGCAAGGATTGCCAGCGCAATTGGATCGCCTCGTGGAAATGAATATGTGGGGCTGCAGTCGCTTGGAGTCGCTCCGGTGGCTGCCTGTCATGCCCGAGCTCAAGCTACTCAAACTGCCCCAGTCAGGCCCTTCCCTGAATGATTTCGATACTCATTGCTCAGGCGCTCTGGTTTCAGCATCGGTGACAGAGTTGTGGATTCCGTCGTCGTTCAGTGGTCTCCAAATGCTCTCGGCCGCATTCGCAACCATCAGGACCCTTCATGTGTCCATCAGTGGGCCAGGGGATACGTTTGTCCAATTTCTTCCGATGCCACACCTGGAGCAGCTTTTGATACATGGGCACAGTCCATGCCAATTCGTTGGACTGCCCGAATCGGTCAAGATCTTCAACCTCTAGATGCCCATGCTCATGTCCTGGTTGTGGAGGCTGGGTCTCTCAAAGCTCATTGGTCAAACTCCCTGAGCGATGTGTAGTGCTCCTGGAGACAATCTGTGCAGGCTACGGAGCAGCGAGCAGCATCGCAGCGCAGCGGCATGGAAATCGAGAATGCTGCGTTTGGTCATCACGAACGATGAGCGAGTGTGTATTCAGTTTCCAGAAATACACATCAATCCTGCCTCAAAGCGAGTGTCCCACTCGACATGCTACGTTGGCGTGAAGCTGCCGTACATTTTGTCCTCCTTGACCGTCGAGATGAACCCGGCCTCGCCGATCTGGAGGTGCCCGATCTCGTTCTCGCACGTATTGATGTCCTCGCCATACCGCACTATCCGGTTGCCGATGGCCCGGACCGATTTGCGTGTCGTGACGTTGCAGTAGTCGTCGGGACTGGATGTCTGGAACCGAGACAGAGTGTGGGCGGTATCAAGAGCAAATCGCATCGGATGCTGGAGCGCTCGGCGGGCCTCCGTGAATCCAGGCGTCTTTTTGGTCGCCCGCATCGTCGCCCAGTAGATGATCTCGGCAATCTTGCTCAAGATCGCTGTTGCCGAGCCGATCGCTGCGATGATGATCGGGAGCGGTGGAATCGAGAGCATTCCGGCTCCGGCAAACCCGTAGTAGTCGCAGTTGACCGTCAGCGCCGAGTGATAATGCATGATGGCATAGTGCGCCGACGACCCAATCCCGACGGCCACGCCCCGATACATGGCCTCGGTGTGGTAGTATCCGTCGGGATAGGTTGCCCACGAGAGGTAGTTGCAGAAGGTGGCGCCTTGGGATGGGTAGTAGCTGGCGTTGAGGACCGACTGAAAGACGCTCTGACGGATCAGTGGCAGCACTCCGTAGCTGTCGGTGGTCTCGCGGAAGGCCAGCTGGGCCGTCCGGGCAAAGCTCGACGGCGATGTCGGATAGGCCACCGAGAACGACCTCGAGGGACTCGATGCTGCCACCAGTCGACCGCCCGTTACTGCCGACCACTGGTCCAACACAAAGCTGTACTGGATGACTCCGACTCCGACCTGGACAAACACAACGCACTCTTGCTGGAAGGTCGAGTTGACGACGGTCTGGGCAATGTCGTCAAAGACACTTCCTGCCGGGAGCGTGACGCTCATCTCGAGCATGAATCCGCGGCCGTTGGACGAGAGGACCGAGCTGACGATGTTGGAGGCGCCGTTGGTGTTGATCGAGGGCTGCGGCTGTCCGTCGTCGCACTCGGCCTGGATGATGTAGACCGGTCCCTGGCCTTCGATCGTGAACGAGTCCATCGGATTGTTCATTGGCTAGCCGGCCCAGGCGCCGATGATGCCGTCCGACAGCGGTAGTCCGTAGTTGTAGACGGTGGCAAAGTCGGCGTCGCCCTGGATGAACTGCTGGATGGCAATGTTGGGCGACAGAACCGAGCCGATATAGTTTGGCGGATTGCATGTTCCCTGGAGCAGGAAGGTCTCGGTGGCGTCCCACACGAACGAGATGCTGCATCCAATCAGGATCAGCTCCGAGACAATCTCGATGAGGTAGCTGATCTGGATGATCTTGTAGCCGGGGCTCCTCTTTCCCTTGACCCAAAAGTCGGCAATCTCGGCCACAGTGATCTTCCCGCGGACCAGGTCGCTTGCGGTCATCGAGAGCCGGATGATGTCGGAGATGCGGGTGCTGGCATGGTGGGCGAGCAGGGCACAGGCAATCACAAACAGCTGGAGAAAGTTGTAGACCCAGATCCCGGGCATGACGGTGTAGAGCGCAATGATGAAGATTCCCGTCACGAACGTGTGCGCAACAACCGCAACCGCCAGCCATGCCATGATCTGCGTCACCTCGTTCGACAGGAACTTGATCGTTTTCTTGAAGGTGGACGAGTTCACGATGGTGGCTGCGATTTTCCTGACCAGAGCAACAGCTGGATGCTCGCGGCAGAGGTTTTCTGAATTCGATGACCGACGACTTTGTCTTCCACCTGAAACAGCACCACAACTTCCCAACTTCTCGGACTTCAGAAGCGGCTTGTCCATCTTGTTCGAGCTTGTGCTTCGGGACGGAGGACAGCTGCCTGTACCCTGCTTCTTCCAACTCGGCTCGATAGCAATAGCCGTGCCGAAGTGTCGTGGCTTGCCGAGTGACGATCCTCGGGGTCGTTCATTGAAAAGGGCAGTCCGGCTTGGTGCCCCGAACTGGGTTTCAGGAACCGGATTTTGGGATGGATTTTGGGATGGATTTTGGATGGATTGCTTCCAAGAGAACCTTGGCTCACGCTCACATCATAATCCATGGTGCAAATCAATGACCGAAGGATGTGTGCGGTCTCCGATAGCGATATGAGGAGTGTGAATTTGCAAATCCTGCTTGCTCAAGTTGCCCGAAGGAGTCGCTCAGGTGGAGGGCGATTCCAGGCCCGATTTGAATATGACGACGTCACTCGACATCGGATTTCGGCGCGCTGTGATTGGCAAGGGCTTCCTGTCTCGGCGAATCAATGCTGGAAAGCGCAAGGTGGGAATATTCTCCAAAATTCGGCCGAGAAAAGCATCATGGCCCGGTCGAGTTGCCGCTGGCCGAGAGGGCCAGGCATTGGGGCGAACGAGGATGGCTCGCATCATCAATCCACCACGACGACCTGGTCACCTGGAAGGGATATGAGAATACCAGTCGAAACAGGATTAGTCGGATCCCCGCATTACGGGCGATCAAATAAATCAGGCGACATGTTCAAACGAGCCCAGGCTGCATGCCTCTGATGCCATAGAAGCGGGCGTGTTGCTCGTTTTTTTCTGGGACATGGTCGTCTCCTTGAATTGAGCACCACTTGAGGGGAGGGGCGGTGTTTGGGCTTGTCCTCCACATTCTATTCCTTGGCAGTCGCCCCTCCTCTCGCTCCATCCATCCATCCCATTCAACAGCCAGTGCGCCATGTCTGCGGCCACAGGTGAGCCTCTGTTGATGATGCATCACCGATGGCGGGTGACGGCAATGTCTGCTGCTGACCCTTGTGCCAGACTTTGATGCCTTCCTGGACAAGCACGATCTCGCCAGGAACAAGACCCTCCTGGTCGACCACGAGATCAACAGCACCGACCTGGTGGGTTGCTTGACTCTGTCGCCGATGGCATGATGCACTCGATGGTTGGCGATGTCCGTGCTGGCGATGGAATGTCGCCGACACTGCGGCCGTCGATGCCCCTGGCCATCCAGACATTGTTGCTGAACAACGGTTGCCTGTCCAGGTCCTCTCTCTGACCGAGCCAGAGATGAAGCAGATCGGGCTCAAGCTCGGCGCCATCAAGAAGATCCAGCGAGCCCAGCGTCAGCACACCGAGTCGCCTGTTGTCGTCCACAAGAGCGAGCCACCGCCATCCAAGACACCCGATGGCAGCGAGAATGCTGTTCTCCCTGTGGTCCGATACAGACCGCCTCCGCTGACGAGGGGATGGAAGTGCCAGCTGGGCAACAGGGACCACGAGGTGTTCATCAGGTACGGCGATGTCTGTGGTGCAGTGTGGGGTGTCTGCACTCCAGCCGGTTGATCATCAATCCATGTCCATGTCTGCACTGGCAACATCGACATCCAGAGTGCCCACTGACCATCGCCTCTTTGCCCAGCTATCGAGTCTTCAGCGACGAGATGCCCGCAATCAAGCTCTACGCCGCCCTCAAGTCGTCCAGCCAATACGACAAGAACCTGTGTCCGTACCTCGACCAGCTGTGTCTCGTCGATGCCATGAACTGGGAGACGGGCTTCATCAACGGCCTGGTCAACTCGCAGGTCATTGTGCTGGTTCTGTCGGAGCGGGGACTGAGCCGCACCCGCGAGGCACACCTCAAGCCAGACAACCAGTTCCTGGAGGTGAGCAAGCGAGCGGTTGGCCGAGCCATCCATGTCGATGCACTTGCACTCGATAGTCCCTGACACTCACACTCACACTCACACTCACACTCACACTCACACTCACACTCACACTCACACTCACACTCACACTCACACTCACACTCACACTCACACTCACACTCACACTCAGGTCCAGCATGCCCTGCGTCGGATGCGAGAGTCGGCCACCACCGGCCGCCCGGTGACCGTCCAGCCCGTCTACATGTGGTCGACCCGCATCATCAACAACCAGACCTATGCTTCCAAGTACTTCCCCAACCCCGACGACTTTCCCGACGAGCCGCCCTGCCACGATCTGAGTCCCCTCGTCGACGGCAAGCCCGTGTCGATCCGCCAGACCATCCGAGATGTCCTGGCTCTCCAGCAGTTCAATGCCGCCGATGGGACGGCGGTGATGAGGTGGGTGGCTGCTGTCATCCCATCGATGGCAAACCATTTCTTCTGCATTGCTGTCATGCTTGATCGCAACATCCTGCACACCATGCACACCATCAATGCCATGCACACCATCAATGCCATGTGCACCATGCTGCATCAGACTCCTCTCACAACACCACACGACACCATATACATCGCCTCACCTTGCTGCACATCCATCTGACCACATCCAACTGACCCCATTCCCTTCTCATTCGTCCATCCCCCGCCACCACACAGGCTCTCTCCGTACATCCGAGTGCTTGTGGCCAAGACCGAGAGGGCCATCGCCGAGGGCATCCTCTACCACCAGAGCCGACCCATCGTCCTCGCTGCCGACGAAGACTCGCAGCTCCGCGTCCTGCTCGATCCCATCGACTTTGACCCCGACAGGAAGGCGCTCGAGGATCTGTATGTCGAGGGAACCCGCCAGTGGCTGTTTGACCATGTCACTGCCTGGGTCGACGACGACGACAACGCCGACCTGGTCCTGTGGGTCAATGCCGTCGCCGGTGTCGGCAAGTCCGTCGCTGCCGCCCAGATCGCCAACATCCTGCTTGGTCGGGACCAGCTGGCGACATCGCTGTTCCTCAAGTACAACGACACCCGCAAGAACAACCCCCGCATCCTGCTGACCACGATCGCATATGGACTGTGTCGCTGGTACGCACCGATCGGCCGTCGGCTCCTCGACGTTGGCCACTCCAAGGACGACCTCGACAAGATGAGCATCCCGGACCTGTTCAAGGCCGTGATTGAGGATCCACTCGAGGCACTTGGCCAGTACCGGCCCAAGGGAGCCGTCGTGGTGATGGTCGATGGACTGGACGAGTGCCATCCGCGCGACGAGATCCTGTCGCTCCTGGCCTGGCGACTCACGCAGCTGAAGGACGAGTCCCGGATCAAGCTGCTGCTGACGTCCCGCCCCGAGGCCGACATCAAGGCTGCCTTCCGAGGAGTGCCGACCACGACGATCGAGCCGTCGAGCGAAGACAACATCCGCGACCTCCGGGTGTTCATCGACCATCGTCTCAGGGACCACCCCAGCCTCAGCGAGTCGGACCGCACCCAGGCGATCTCGGTGCTGCTGGACCAGTCCAAGACATTCGTGTGGATCAACCTGATCCTCAACACCGTCGAGCACGAGCTAGAGACTCCCGAGCCTGGATCGACTCCGTGCGAGGAGAGCGACGCAGCACACGAGCCACGGACACTGACCGTCGAGATGATCCGAGAAATCAACGACAGCGCCGCCGATGTCGGCCAGCTGTACCACAAGACATTCGCCAAGATCCACTCGCAGTCGAGTCACCCAGCCGAACTGGTCACGGTGGTGTCGGCGATCGCCACGGCCCAGTCGATCCTGACCCCGCAGATCATCGCCGATGTGTTTGGACTCGAGATCGGCGTCGTTCGCGAGTGTCTCAAGAGCCTCAGTCTGGTCCTCGATCCTGGTGCCAATGGATTGGGTCCCCGAGGCAGCCGGTCCACCAACACCGAGGTCAAGTTCAACCACAAGTCGGTGGCGGACTATCTCCTCGGCGATGCATCGACTGGCCATCCGTGGCATGTATCGGACTCGTTCCACACGGTGTTTGCCAAGGGATGTCTCGGCGTGATCCTCTCGCACGAGCCAGTGATCAACATCTGCGATATCTACGACTTTCACGACAAGATCCCAGACCTCGAGGACAGGGTCGCAGCCAAGATCACACCGTCGCTGCGATACAGCGTCGCCCACTGGATCACACACTTTGTGTGGTGTGTGGAAGGAGTGGCCGAGTCGAGTCCGGTGTGGCAGTCGGCCGAGATGGTCGATGTGGCAGCGGTGCTCACTCGGTTCGTCAAGACGCATGTGTTCTTCTGGCTCGAGTGTGGATCGCTCACACATAGTGGTCAAGCCGATCATCGAGCAACTGCTGTGCTGCGAGGAGTGACCAACATGGCACCCAGCACCATCATCGACGACACCACGAAGGAACTGGTCAAGGACACGTATCGTTCATCCGCGAGTTTGCCGATCCGATCATCAAGAGTGCACCACAGGTGTACAACTCGGGGTTTGCATTCACACCGAAGGAGCCGGCGATCTACAAGACATATGCCGACCGACTCGAGGACAAGATCCGTTCCTGGTCACAGCGGTCCAGCACCCACCTGGGATCCGTGTGGTGATGACAATTACTGGACTGAAGGTGTAGTGACCCCTTGTCATCTCTCCCGCGGCACTACGATTGTCCCTCTGGCTCAATCGACAGGCACCGTCAAGGTTTGGGTTCCACCACGTGTCAGCTGAAGTACACCCTCGAAGGACATACAAAATCTGTGAGTTCTGTAGCCATTTCAGCGTATGGCAATGGATCGTCTCTTCCTCGGATGACAGCAACGTCAAGGTGTGGGATGCCACCACAGGCCAACTGAAACACACCCTCGAGGGACATACCAGGGGTGTGGACTCTGTGACCATCTCGCCAGATGGTAACACCATCCTCTCTCGTCAATATGGCGGTAATCAAATCCTGTGGGGTCCAAAATAGTGACGAGTGGGTTCGTCGGAAGACGACCCCTCCAACTTCATTGTCACATCCAAGTCACCTCACATTCCCCGGTGGTCCGAAATCGACAACGCACCACAGTGGATTCGCCACGACCACCACGTCACCAAGGTCCCACACGCTTACTTCGATTCGCGATTTAACTTTTCTCTTCCATCCGGAGTATTCTTCGTGATGAGCAACCTCTTCCCAGCACATCCAGTTGTCATCCTGGTAAGTCCTGCTCAATCACTTGCCGCATCGCCCATCTTCGACTGACCGCTCCCCTTCCACAGCCAATCTATCTCAGCACCCCCGAGATTCAAGCTGAGGTTTCGTTTTTCCGAAAAACAGTCACTCTCCAGGGTATACAGCGTACCCAAAACGAAACGGACACCCTGCGTTTGAGTCAGAGTCGTCGCTGTGTTCTGGGCCCTGAATACACTCCACTCATCGTCTGTCATGACCAAACAGTGCCTAAAGACAAACAACTCGAGTCACCTGAGTCACTTGATATCGAGGAACCATGGACTGTTCAGGCAGTCCAATGCATCCACCACA